>NW_021319628.1:209012-221056 GCF_001605985.2 Dendrobium catenatum
TGTCGCACCGGGTTCCCTCCTACCACGCGCACCAAAGGCGTGCTTAGGTGGTTTGCCGGTCCGACACGAACGTCGAGGAAAGAGGGTGGAGGGAATTATTTTTTTTGTTTTATTTTCATTATTATTATAATTATTTAGTAGTAATAATAATTAATTAGAATAAATTAGGTTTAATTAATTATAATTAATATATGTTTAATTAATAATTAATTATTAATATAATTAAACATAATTAAATCAAATTAATTATGATTAATTAATGATGAATAATAATTAATTATTATTTAAAGATAATTAATTATAACTATTTAAATTAATTAAAATTAATTCACGATTAATTAATTAATAACCATAATTAAGGCTAATTGAACATAATTAACTTAGGTTAATTATGTTTAATCAAATCTTAGTTATAATTTATATAATTAATGATAACTAAATTTAATTAATATTAATTCATAGTTTAAACTAATTAATTATAATTTAAAATAAATAATAATAATAAAATATCATTAACATTAAACTTAACCTAATATACCCCTCACTACTACCTGCTGCTGTGGAGATCGGGCTAGAGGCTGCTATAGGGGCAATGGGCAGAGGAGATGGAGGCACCAGGAGGTTTCGGGTGAGGCTTAGGAGGAGGCGGCGGCTTCGGGCTCAAGGGATCGGGAAGAGAGGTCGAATAGAGGCCTTATCGGGCAAGGTAGGGAGGAGTTCAGTCGGCTCTCTAGAAGGGATCGGACAGAGCAGTGGCAAGAGGAGATCGGTTTGCTGGAGTCGGCTACAGGTATGTGGATCAGTCTCTCACTCTCTCTCTCTCTCTGGGCCGAAGAAGCAACAGAATCGGAATGGGGCCGTCGGCTTCAGTGGAGATTGGGAGGTGGTCTCGGCTCTGGAGTTTGCGTGGGGTTTGTGAAAGGGAGAGAGGGAGCAGTGAATGGGGAAGAGCAGAGGGAAGAGGGGTTCGGGACAGAGAGGAGTAGTGTGTGGAGAGCGAAGTCGGAGAGCCAGCCAAGAAGGCTTCATTTGGTCGGGTATTTAACGAAGAGAACGGGGCAGCGATCGAGAGCAGATTTCGTGTAGGAAGTGCAGAGAATTGACTGGAGCGGCGCCGATTCAGTGGGATTCGTGGATCCAACGGAATACGGGGTATTTTTTGTCGTTGTTTTTGGTTCCTTTGGGTATTATTCAGAGGTCAACAAGTACAATATAGTGTCATGCTCACACTTGACTAGTTATCACATATTTATCGGTGAGAATCAAAGTTGATGGTATATAATAGGCTACATGATAAAATTACAAAAAAAAAGCATAATTTGACTTGACGTAGCAAGCCATGTAGCCTGCGAGACAGGCAGACAACTATCCACTAGTTGAAAACCAGACTAAGCTTGATGATATAGATGCCTTCTCAGGGGAAAGGAATTATCCTCGCTAAAGTCAGTGTAGCTTTGAAGGTTGGGATGATGACTTTATAGAGAGCTAGGACCATTGCACTTTTGAAGGCGATGTGAAAAAAAGGTGGCTTAGGAAAAGTCTAAAGGGGTTGTGTCATCTTCAAAGATAAGCCCGAGTGACAAAGGAAAGAAGGCTATGGTCCTCATGCAAGCAAGTTGTTTAGGCCTTTTTATTGCGACAAAGAGAAGATAGTTGCCTTTAGTTAGCAGGACTTTAATAAGATTTTCATTGACTTTGAAGTTAACCCTCTGTTGCAGTAGCTTATGATCTTGGTCCTATGATTTTCTCTAGTTGGTTCCATGATACATGCCGATGATCAATCATCACATGAAAAAGATTGAATGACATGCTGACTAGCAATCTGCACATGACCATGAAAAATAAGCTTATTTCCAGCTGGAAAGCTAGCTTTGACCTGGCAAGAAGCATAAGAGATTGGACGTCAAGTGTGAAAATAAAGCAAAGGATTTAGACAGTGGATAAAGAGAAGAAACAGGTATAACTCTCCTTTAATAAGGAACGGATTTCTTTACGATTCAAGGCTAATGCCAAGCAGAGAAAAGAGAATGGAAGTCAAAGAAGCCATGATGGTTTTGAAGAGTGAGTTGTCTAAGAAGGAAGCTAATTCAGCTATGGTAACTAATCAAATGGAGAAGTCACGGAGACAATTTGAACTTGTGCAAAAGACAGATGAGTTCAAACTTCGCATTCCAGCCACCTTCCAAGTCAGCAAAAATAAAAGATGATAGAATTTTGAACCTTCAGAATAACTTGAATAATCCAGAGTTCATCATAATGGCATCCTAGTCGACTAGAAAGAACCTAGCATATCTGTTGGACAGTGATGCTTGAGTAGTAGAGTTGGAGTCTTTGTTGGATAAATGCCAAGTCAAGAATGTTGAAGGCAAAGTTAGATTAGTCCTCAAGTGAAGCTGAATTGATAAACAAATTTACTAAGTCTCGGTAGTAAATATACTTGGTGGCTGAAAAATACGAAGAAGGAATTTATTATTGTTTAGGCAAATTGGTAAAGTAAATTATTCCAAGTCCAACATAAAGCAACCTCAACTTCTTAGAGAGTATAAGAATTTTCGGCAGATGAAAATGAATAATAGAGTTCCAAAAAAGTCCAGTAATGATGCACTTTTTTTCCTTTTATTTTTATAAGAAAACTTGTCTGAAATGCTAATCACATTTATAATTTTGAAGAAATAAAATTTGAATTCTCAAGAGTACTTGTTGTGAATGTTGAATTTCTTTATCTTGTGATGATAACTTATTAAAATCTTCTTTGCTTCTATATACATAATGGAATATCTCAAGTATAATAGAATATAGTTGTCCCAAGTTTAACTCCACTTATATCCTTAGTGTATGTAAGGATGGGTCACATTTTAAGCCAGAGTTTCTATCTTCATATAGGTAATCATCATGAAGTCTCGCCTCTAGAGTAGACTTCTCTCTTATTATGTGGATCTTATCACAAAATGGCGAGTCCGAGTTTTAGGAATCGACTTCTAGTCCTTATATATTTTTATGATTCAATGTATTGCTTATTTGCTTGATTTTAGGGAATACTATAGAATACTAAGATTGTGAATTTATCATTTAAATGAAAATTGACAAGCAGTAGTTCTTTGATAATCAACGAGTAGCAAATAATCAATAAGTGGTAAATATTTGATATTTGATAATTAATGAGTAGCAAGTAATTAATGGTAAAGTTGGTGACTTCTTGAAATCCTAACATAAGAGGAATTATGATTTGAAGTTTTATAGTAAGAGGTAAATTCTATCAAAAGCGGCTTCATTAAGCTTGATTTGTTATTGTGTTGGTGATTTCATCATATTTAATTTTTTTTCTTAAATGAAACTCAAAGTTTAAGAAAGTGTTAGAGCAACTTCATTAAGTGTAGACTGCACATCTACCCAAGATTCGTAGCTCACTTATAGAGAGTAGTCTCATACTTTTACTTACCTAGGTTAATCTTACTAAGCAAGCTGAGTATGCATTCAAAAAACTTGTTTCTTTGTTTTTTATCTAAGTCGCCACCATCTCAATTTACTTGGCTCAAAGTTCAGTGACTTCAAGTAGAGAATTTAGTGCTGACTTAATGATCAAACTAACTAATAGTTCCCTGAGTGTTATCTAACTAATTTTGTGTTGAATTCTCTGCACTTGAGAGTTGCCAAATTGATCAAGTAATGTTGTCAATTTATATGGGGTGAATAAGCTCTCTCTAGAAATGACAAAGTTGATGAATTTCCTACTTAGATGAGAATGATTTGAATTCTTTGCGAATTTGCGGATAGATGAATTCATGTTGTAAAGTGAGCCACCAATTTAATTGACCAATTTAGAGGCATGTTCATTGAACATCGGTGCTTAACTATTTTTTTTTTTTAAATATGATGAGTTTATTATGACTGAGTTTTGACATTCTTAAGATGTGTTCCCTGAGTAAAATTTAAACATATTAGTTTTTACTTGATGAAATTATATGTTTAGAGTTTAGCACAATCACAAATATTTCTTTCATGATAAAAATAAGCAAAAGAAAGACTCAAAAGTTCAGTTTCTTTCATTTAATTGATTGAAATTAGAAACTATAAGATCCTCAATGGGCCGCATCACTTTTATAGATAGAAAATCTTTAAAAGGAATTAGAATGGTAGCTCTATTATTTTGATTGTCATGATAAATAATAGAGAGAACTGGCAAGCTTTTTAGGAGACTGCAATGGGAGAAACAAAGCGCTAAAAATTTCCCTATATCATCCTTATCATACGGTTCTTGATTTTATTCAACTATTTAGAAGTACTAGTCATTGGTCACTCACTTTAGAAGAATGATAGGAAACACTTGTAGTTTTCAAGTATTTCCTGTCAATCTTTAGAAAACAGCGAAAATCTTCACAAAAGTCCGCACAAAAATCACAAAAACAGTAGATAACTTGTATGATTTGATGAAAGAAACATGGAAAATAGCAAGATACACTTGATCCTCAATTCGAGAGGAGGATCGATCTCTCCCAAATCTCTAGATGCCGCTAAAGCCCAAAGAAAACTTAAATCTAAGAGATCTCAAATTTCAGCCAAATTCAAGATGCCCAAACCCTAGGAAAATAAACTATTTAATGCATACAAATCAAAAGGAAATCCCTAAGCAGTCCCTACATTCAAATTTCCCTCTCAAAACCCTCAATAAAGCTTTCTAAAAAGCTCCCGCACGGTGTGCGGCTCGCTCGACATCCCAGCAGGCGGAGATTTCTTCGCCCAGTTCGTGCTGGGCCGGTCCCGCACGGACCGGCTGGACCGGTCCACTAGACCGGTCTAACAAAGAACCTCTTCTTATCCTCGAGATGTTCATGACCTCATTCTTAGTGTTTAATATTTTCATTTCATTGCACCTTTGAAGATGATGGATGTAATGTAATTGGTGAAAACTTTACTATACATACGGATCAAGCCCCAAAGAGTCAAGAGAAAGAGAGAAATAGATAAGGGTTTAAAGATTCTCTTAGATTTGAGTCATAGAGAATTCGTTGATCCATTTTGAGACAAGGGACAATTTTTAGTTGAGAATTTGTTAGAAAATTTCAAAGAGATTTTGGGTCAAAAGTACAAGGTTGCGTCAAGCTCACACTAGACTATTGACTCCCAATTTATAATTGAGGATCAAGGCTGGTGGTACAAAATGTGTAACATGATACATTTACAAGAGGAATACAAAATTTGACACAATGTATCTAGTTGTATAGAAAGCATGCCCGGCTAATATTTTTCCATTAGCAGGGAACTTCAGGTGAATTTGGAATTGATGGTAAGTATTCTCACGAGTTCTTTTTGAGAAAATCCTTAGTTGCCTGGAGGGTACTCTAAACGAGTAGTTGAGTTCTTTGGGCGAATAGTTTTTCCTAGATAGCGATTTTATTAGTAATTGGGTGAGTTCAATAGCTTGATTTTAAGGACCTAACAAAAGATGTTTGTTGGGTGATTAGATCAAATTTGATTTTCGATGACTTGAGTTTTAGGTGACTTCAGAATTCATAAGTTCCATGTGGGGGTATGACTAATAATTTGTTGAATCCAATTCACACTCTTATGATAACTTGATTAACCTGATTTAAGTGAATATGATTGTAAAAGTTCTATGATAGTTTTGAAGTATAAAAAGATCCACCATCAGCGTTCAAAAGTGAATAATAGTAAATAACCAAAAATAGGTCGAGAATAATTCATTTTAGCATATCACATGCTTGCATTGAGACGTTCAAAAGTGAATAATAGTAAATGACCAAAAATAGGTCGAGAATAATTCATGTTAGCACATCACATGCTTGCATTGAAGACATAAGAGGCTATGTTTAGGTTACCTGCTTTAATTAGATTCTTGGTTGCTTTATAATCAATGCGATACGGTCCGGTTACATCAAAAACCTCCTTTTCGCTTGCTCCAATGCTACAAATAATTACTGAGGCATTGCCAATTGCTGGTATTATGCTCGCTTGATTCTCCAAATCACACGTGACAATTTCAAGATTTCTTATAGCTGGTCTACAAACCAAAGTGCAACTCCAGTTGGCATTGCTCATAGAATTTAACAAAAGAATGGGCAAAGAATTAGTATATCCGAACTCAATTCAAAACTTCCTAACAGGAGAGAGCTTTAGCATGCCACTTCTCTTACGTTGTACATCAGGATTTCCATCCTTGCCATCAAGCTTCATTTGCTGAACACCCTGCAAATGTTGTTTTGGAAGACATCAAAATCCTACATTAGCATGTATAAAAAGTAAAGATAACTAAAAAAGTCCAAACTTGAACAAGTGCTTCAGCTCTCTGACTACTCCTAACACCTGCTCGAACCCGAAAGCCTAGCTTTAGAAGTTCCCTGGAAAGAACATTAAAATGTCAAATAATAATAATAATAATTTTAATGTACTTGAAAATTCTAAAGTTTAATGGCAGATACAACCTTACAGTACGTGAACCTACTCTACCAGTTGCTCCTGCAACAAACACAGTATCTTTGTCTATAATATCAACCTCTTGGTTAGAGGTTGCTTGTACCTTTAAGCTTTTTAAAGTTGCAGCAGGGGCGCCTCCTTCATCGAATAGAAGATAATAAGAGGTTTAATGAAAGAAAAAAAAAGTAAATCCTAGAGAAGAAAACATGTTATTCCACACAGAAACCACCAGTTGGGTGACTTGGTGTTAATGCAAACACCATCAAAACTACACATTTGTCGCTTCTCATTTATGTTCATTGCCCCCGCGCCCAGCTTATTTTTGGTAACTAATGATTGAATAAAAATATTCGAAAGAGTAAATCGACTATTGTGGCATTTAAACTTTACATATTGAAACGAAATGATTTGGGACTTTAGAGTAGGTATTATGGTCACCACTCTTTCTCCCTTATCCACTTGGTACTGTAGCTGACTCTTTGTTGCTTTATCAATGAAGTACTGTAGTGAAGACTGCTTCTCTATTGTTATTGCAACTACTTGCTGGTCTTATCTATATGTTGCTACTTGTGGGTCATGCTTATGCTATTGTTTCACTAATTGTGGTCTGGCTATTGCAACTTAATAATTTGAAAGATATTTTTAAAATATTATTAATTTTTATTTCAAAAAACTTGCTATTGATACAACATTAATGGGGCATGCTCAATTATTTTGGAGAATTATTATGGGTGAAACAAAATAATGTCTTTCATTGGATATACATTGGGACTAGTTGTATAATCAATTTAACTATCGTAAATAAAATAATTATAGCGTGTTTGAATATCATGCAAGTTTTACACATCTTGTAGCAATATTTGAAATACCTCTAGATTACTTATTATCATTGCTTATTTCATTAAAGATTTTATGTGAGAATTTATAAATGAACCAAGCTACAAATCACAAAAAGCATTCATATCTAATGTTTTTGATGACTCGGTCATATAATTTAATAGCATAACTCTTGATGACTTATCAATGACATTTTCCATCCTATGAATGATCAAATTGATATTGATTTTATTTTGCATTCTTACTTTAGTGACCAACAAATGCATAAAAATATATTATGGAGAGACTTAGGTTGAGCTGCTATTTCAAAAAAATTATCAATGACCAGTGCTTTAAGAGAAACATAAAATTTAAGATTCCATATACCATCTCAATTTTAATGGTGTATAAATTATCATAAAAAATACTTAAACCATGTGAATTAGTTTTTTTAAGGATGCTCACCATCTATATAGGCATATTATAGTTATGTTGTCTGTTTCCTTCTAATTTTCATAGCACCTCATTTTTAACAAATCTTTTAGAGGTCAATATTAGTATTTCTTGGAATTAATTTTAGTCGTATCATTTTCAAAACTTTATTTCATTTATATGATTTGCATGATTGGCCTAACTTGTTTGAGGACATTCATAAAACATTAGCTATTAAATGTGACAGTTATAAGTTTTCAAATGATGTGAATAATAGGTACATTAAGTTTAAAATTGGTGATAAAGTACTGATGCATTTAAATTTTAAAAATAGCTTCCGTCATTAACCTTTAAAAATTAAATGCTAGAAAGGCTAATTTAAAATTTTATACTACATTTGAACAAATGACTGTTTTTTGGCAAGATGCCAATAAAAAGTAGAATATAGACTGGGTATTATATCTTCTCTGGTTTCATTTGAGTTTTTAAGATGAAGCATAAGAGTATTATATCTTCTGATTTCTTTGGAGAATCATCCTACAAATATTTCTACACGCACAAAAAAAGAAAAGGCAATGGACTATCTCACTATTAGAAGAAGCAATCATGGCGATCGTAATGGATTTAAAATAGTTCACAATACTTTCTTTTTAAGCTTATTTCTTTCTTCTGTGTGATGACTTACACATCATCTATATAACAGACAGTCATTTTGTAATTTGAGAAAAAATTAAAAAGGAAATAATGAAAAGCCTTTTAGTTGTTGGGCATACTGAAAACTGGCAGGCTTGAGTCGAAGGAAGACGCATTTCTGGAATAAAATGGAAAAATCTTAGACTCTGGAACTCTGACGGAGTGGCCACCGGAGTCGAAGATGGGACTCTCCATGCGGGTGCTTTTCAATGCCGAAGATGAAGGCAAGTGAGCCACTGAATAAGGCGAAAGCATGCAGAACACATCCATCCTATTTCTTCTGTATGTACTACTACCTGTGAAGAAAGAAGGGCTCTTCGTACGACTTTTAGTGGAGGTTGAGGAGGACAAGAGAAATGCTGGAGCAGGAGAAAGCAGGAAGAATAGCTCCATACTCTCCCGTATTCCTCAGTATCGGTTTCAACAAACAAAAAAAAAAAAGGATTTTTCGTAATTTCATGTTTTTGGAAAAATCAGGACCTCACCCGAGGATATCATGGTCCTACATTTTATCTTCCAACAGGGTGCCTGAGTAGGGACTCTAATTCAAGGGCAATGCGTATTTTTTGGATCATTTTCTTGCAACTACCTGAATTTTTTTCTCAGGCAAGGTCGGATCCGGCTTTTAGTTGGTGCTCTTTAAAAAAAAAATTGTAATTTGTTTTCAAAGTTTAGAATTTTTAGCTAATATATTTTTTCGGCAAATCATCCCAAAATTTTGGAGGAACTAGAGAAGAAGATGGAGACTGTTTTGGATGACGTTCAATTCTCTCATGAGATGACATGCTCACAAGATTTGGAGGCTGAAAAGTCAATAATAATATTTAATTTTGTTTATGATGAATGCCTCAAATAGAATAAACATGCGTAATAATATTTGTTCTTGTCTTTTTTTTTTTTTTTTTTCATTTTTGAATGTTTTCAAAGTTCATTTATAAATATAGAAAGTGCAGATGATATTTTTGCTCAGTGCTTGATGATTTGGATGGTGTCTTTTCATTTTTCAATTCATTCTACACTTGTACACTGTTTGTATTTTTTGTGAATTTTTTGAAAAATCTTCTACTTCTTATAAAACATGTTTATTAATTTCCTTATACATATTGTGTACAACATTGTACACACTGAGTACAACACTTACACATTGTATACACAGTATGTACAACCTTGTACACATTGTGTATATTGTAAAAGCTTGTACACATTGCATACAATCTTGTATACATTATGTATAAGATTTTTTATACTATACAATAATATTGTACACACTGTTTATAAGGCTTGCACATAGTTTGTATGAGATATGTATACATAATGTGTACAAGATTATTGTACATAGTGTGTACAACAAACTTGTACACAATGTTTATAAGCTTTTATAATATCCACTGTGTGCATAAGCTTGTGCTTTTTTCTTTATTTCTTTTGAGGCTTCAAGAGGTTTATGGTTTAGGGTTTAGGATTTAGGGTTTATGGTATAGGGTTTAGGATTTAGGGTTTATGGTATAGGGTTTAGGGTTTAGGGTTATGGTTTAGAGTTTAGTGTTTAGGATTTTTTTTTGGGTTAAAACCCATTATAGGAGCTTACGCATTTATTTAAAAAAGCGATTACAAAGAGACCTTAAAGAGACTAAAGGCTCAACTAAAAAAAGAAACAAACAAACTACAATAAAAAGAAAAGAAAATAAAAAAAAACTAATGAGCCTAAAGTCTCTAACTAATTACAAAGATAATGAAAGCAAAACAAATAGAATGAGACAACCAAAGCCAAATGGATCCAACAATCTTCATAAGCCCAAACACTTGGAAATAATGGATACTTTCTCCAACAAATAAGATTCTACCAACTTCTGCAAAATTTGGAAAAAATACTCACAGCAAAATTGAAAAAATAATTAAGCATAAAAATATATGACAAGCATAATATAATAATCATAACACATAGAGAATAATAATAATAATAATAATAATAATGGCTCAGGATTAAAAATATTTTATGGAAGAAATAAAATACCAAAAATCTCAAAGAAAATTGGCCAAGATAACAACAAATCCGAGCAAAATAACAACCACCATCAGCTCTAGCACCCAAACAACCTCAGAAACAAAACCAAACCCTTCTAGCCTCACAACCCAACGGGCAAACAACCCAAAAACCATAAGAAACACCAACTAAAAAGAATGGCACCAAGCCATAGCAACCCAGCACAACACACCATCCAACCACCAAAACCCTCACCAACCAAATTTACAAAGAGAAATGACAAAATAATCTTCCATAAAAGATTAAATAATCTAAACATCATAGCTAAAAAAAAAAAAAAAAAACCCAACCAAGCAGCAAAATTAAGAACGAATATAACGTAATCCTGATTTATCAAGATTAATTGAACCTCTTAATAAAAACGGAATATCAGCATTATAATATAAAGTAAAATGATGCAAATTATCTCGACTTTTGGCTAAAAAATCAGCAGAGGAATTTCATTCTCTCCAAATATGAGATATGTTATAATCAATTTGAGATAATATTCTTTTGATATCTTTTAAAATATAATAAGTATCAAAATTGCCAATGTTATCAGCAGAAATAAAATTGAAAACTAACAAAGCATCAACTTCTATCCAAATTTTAAAATAACCAGATGATAAACAAATTTGAAGAGCTTTATGAATTGTCATAAGTTTCGAAAATAAAATAGAGCATTTATTGAGAGGAGAAGCAAATGTCATAATTAAATTACCTTTGTCATTTCTCAAAATGCCACCATTAGTGTTCACTTTAATGTAATGAATGCAAGGTTTCCACAAAATTACAAATTTAAAACAAGGCACATGAAGATCCTAAAAAATATTAGCATTTAACTTATTAGCAACAAACTTAAAACTACGAAATTGCTTTTGATGAATAAAATTGACTTTAGGCTTTAGGGTTTAGGGTTTAGGGTTTAGGGTTTAGGGTTTAGGGTTTTTAGGGTTTAGGGTTTAGGGTTTAGGGTTTAGGGTTTAGGTTTAGGGTTTTTAGGGTTTAGGGTTTAGGGTTTAAGGTTTAGGGTTTAGGTTTAGGGTTTAGGGTTTAGGGTTTTTTTTTAGGGTTCTTTTAGGGTTTTTTTTTTTAGGGTTTAGGGTTTTTTTTTAGGGTTTAGGTTTTTTTTTTTAAGGTTTTTTTAGGGTTTTTTTTTTAGGGTTTCGGGTTTTTTTAGGGTTTTTTAAGGTTTTAGGGTTTAGGGTTTTTTTAGGGTTTAGGGTTTAGGGTTTTTTTTTTAAGGTTTTTTTAGGGTTTTTTTAGGGTTTAGGGTTTAGGGTTTAGGTTTTAGAGCGAAACGTTGCCTTCCTGGCCTCTGTTTTTTTTCGTTTCGCCGAAAACTGATCCCAAGGCCGTTAAAGTGTGGAAACAACAATCTACATAATCGGTCAGGTTGATCGTGAAACGAAACGACGGTAAAATACTGTTCATTACCTTGCAAGGGTAATTTTCATTATTTTACTGTTCACAAAAGTCGTTTAACCCCCCTGAATATTTTATTATAATTTTTATTCCTTCTTATCTCTTAGCTGTACTTTTTATTCATTTTTATCTCTTAGCTGTACTTTTTATTCCTTCTTATCTCTTAGTTGTACTTTTTATTCCTTCTTATCTCTTAGTTAATATTTTTTTTTTGTGCTTATCA
>NW_021319629.1:0-3279 GCF_001605985.2 Dendrobium catenatum
AAATGGAAAATAACAAGATACAATTGATCCTCTATTCAAGAGGAGGATTGATCTCTCCCAAATCTCTAGACGCCGCTAGAGCCCAATGAAAACCTAAATCTAAAAGATCTCGAATTTCAGCCAAATTCAAAATGCCCTAACCCTAGGAAAACAAATTATTTAATGCATACAAATCAAAAGGAAACCCCTAAACAGTCCCTACATTCAAATTTCCCTCCCAAAACCCTAAAAATCCTTCCTAAAATTCTCGTTTGGCTCATGCGGACCAATCGGCTGCCTCGGTTTCGCTAGGCCGGTCCCGCGTGGAACGGATGGACTGGTCCAATGGACCAGTCTAACAAACTACTTACCAGGAGAGAAAGCAAAAAAATCAGCTATATTTTCTTCCAATTGTTTTCCTAGGGTTATGCAGCAATCTGCTAATGTGATAATGTAACCGTAAAATCCATAAGAATCACCATCCTTGTATTTGATGCAAAAGTTTCCATGGAAAGTCATTTTGGTTGAACCTTTCTATTCTCCAATAATTACATCCGTGAATTGTTAAATTCAATTTGACATGCCTTTCAATAAGTAGAATGCTACCAAAACTCACTGAGATATTTGCTATTTTCTAATGGAGTTAACTAGTTAAATATTGTGCATTTACTTTCCCACTTCAGATTTTTTTTCTCCATTTCCTTCTTTTACTTTTTACATTGGCCATCTTACTTTGATGGGTCTCTCTATTAGCTTCATTTCCTACTCTTATATTTTACATTTGCCATTATACGTTAACATTAACTTTCAAGTGACATTTCTTACTTGAAGCAACTGATCAAATGATTGTAGTCAAACTATTTTCACGAAAGATAATTTTATTGTGATATTGATGTGCTTAAATATTTTTCTTCTTTGTTTTCTTGACATTTATCCTCCATTAAAACATGGAAGCTCATCCTTACTCTGTTGATATCTGAGTCTACTTGCAGATATTTGTTAACTATACATCTTCAATTTCAGGTAATGATCCTCACCTGCCTAACAAGATATTGGATCCTCAATATCTAAGTCGGGTATCAGATACATATAGGGATCTTCAACAAATAATACAGAGACATGGGCCATGGGTTTCTGCTTGGGTAGGTGAAGCTGGTGGTGCCTACAATAGTGGTGGTCATCTTGTGTCAAACACATTTTTGAACAGCTTTTGGTGATTGCCTTGACCGTTCTTTCAACTTTAGGCTTCGTTTGGGACGGCTTTCTCACTGCTTCTTAAAACAACTTTTTAGTATAAAAATTAAAATTTTTGGATTAGAAAGCTGCTTTAAGAAGCAACAAGAAAGCCGTCCAAACGAAGCCTTAGCCTATTAGACTTCTTTATTGTATTCATTTTGTAATAAAATTGTGATTCAGGTATTTGGATCAGCTAGGAATGGCATCTAAATTCAACACCAAGACTTACTGCAGACAAAGTTTAGTTGGTGGGAACTATGGTCTCCTTGATACCGAGACATTTATACCAAATCCTGACTACTACAGGTTAGGGAGTACATTCAGCTTCTTTCTCTATGACAGATGAGTCCTGAACCAATATGCTTTAATATTATCTTACTTGATCTAAGCAGCGCACTGTTGTGGCATCGGCTTATGGGGAAGGTAGTTCTTTCTGTGGATAACAATGGGTCTTCCTTCCTACGTGCTTATGCTCACTGTGCCAAAGAAAAGGTTAGCAACATTTGACAAATTCGTTCTCTTATTTTGAAGTTAATATCTTTTCAAGTTAATTTGATGAGCTCTTTTATGATAAAGCTTTTTGGTAAATTGGTATCTTCCTGGTATTCATTAATATCCATGTAAAATAATAGTCCTTGATAGAAAAGGAAATTCTAATGTACTTTTGGGAAAGGGTTCTTATGTCTGTTCCATATGTCAATATGATAATGATTGTGGAGTTTTGCAGCTCTAATATGTGGCAAATCATTACGTGCGGCGTCCGGATTCGTCCGGAGGCGAATCCGGACGCACCACGTCACCCCGACCCCGGTGAATCCGGGTGATGTTGTGCGTCCGGGTTCGCCTCCGGACGGTCCGGACACCGCACGTAATAATTTGCCCTAATCTGTTAGGTATTAAACTTAATGATGGGTTTCCTTTATTAAAAAAAATTTAGGCAGCTAAATCATACACTGAAATCTTCAAAATATCCCTAATGAAACAGTTAAATCCTAAACTACATCAAAATGATGTAGGAGGATTTATGTCCGAAAAAACATAAAATCTCAGACCTTTTTGTTCTTATTGAGTTCTCTTTCAATCACATTACTATAAACTTCATTTCAGGCTGGAGTATCTTTGGTCCTAATCAACTTGAACAACACTGAGTTCAGAATCACAGTCCAAAAGGTGATGAAAAACAAAATGAACGAGGATTATGAAACTAAGAATAATGGCTCTCTTTCTGATGGTTTGAAGAAGATGGCTTCCCGGATTGGAATGGAAGCACCCTCCAGCTCAATCAAGCGAGAAGAGTATCATCTAACAGCAAAAGATGGTAACCATAGAAGTAGAACAATGTTGCTAAATGGAAGAACTCTGGAACTTTCTGAAGATGGACAAATTCCAGATTTAGTTCCTTCCTATGTATACAGCAATTCGCCAATTATAGTAGCTCCTCTCTCCATTGTATTTGTTGTGATTCCAAACTTTGATGCTGAAGCTTGTTCATAACAACATATATATAGTTCCTGCCATGTACCTTCTGATGCCAAAGAGAGCTCTATCTATGTAACAATCTAATTTTATGTTTAAATCACAAATTGCTCTAAGATTAAGTAATATTGTGGTGTAGACACATCAAGTTGTGATGTCATTTTTTTGAGAAGAAGCTGGTCTTTAAACGCCTGCTGTATGTTATGTCATTTTGAAGGAGAATGTGAATTTATATGCAACGGATTTTGACTTTTAATGATTTATATAATATATTAGATATTAACTAGGGCGAAATATATATATATATATATATATTAGTCAAACAAAGAGATAGGAGTAGTAAGAATTTAGTTCAAATGAATTGTGGTAAGGATGAAGATAAAAAAAATGTTTTTATTAGAAGAGAATATTCAAAGATGGATGAGATATTTTGCTAAAATTTACAATGAAGATTATGTGAATATGTTTGGGTTTAGTTTCCTTAGCACTCTAAATACCCTAAATGAAAATAAAGATTTGTTTTTTTATCGGCGTATTAGTAAAATAAAAGTTAGAGAGGCTTTAAAGAAAATAAAGTGTGAAAAAACT
>NW_021319629.1:7880-11799 GCF_001605985.2 Dendrobium catenatum
GTGTACAGTGATTTCCACGGGATTTCTGGCTGAATTCGTGGATCCCTTGGATAAGGTATGTTCTATTATACATTTTTTTTTTGTTTTCTTTTAGCTTTGATCCGGAGGTCAACATCTTCTTTCTTTTGTTTTTATCTTGTTCCTTCTTATTGCTCCTCATAATCATACTCATATTCTTCCTCCTCCCCATCTTCGTTTGGCCGCCGGATTCCATCCCTCTCTCACCCCTAGCTGCCGGCTACCTCACCCCCTCCTCTTCCCATGGCCAGGCCTCCTTCCAATTTGGGTTGGCAAAATGGAGAGGGAAAATCCATGATAATTTTGGATTTCAAGAAATTTGAAATCTTTCCAAATTGGGTTTGATCCATATTTGAAAGGTTTTAACTCTCCAATTCAAAATTCAAATTTGAATTGCAAGGACATGAGTCATTAATCCCTCCAAATTAAATTAGACCTAGCTCCCTTGCCGCCGGCCTCATCCTTTCTCCTCTCTCCTTGGATTTCCTAATTTGGGGTGCATGATATTAGGACATAATTTAAAATTCAAATTATATAAATTTGAAATTCAAAATTTATTTCCTAATTTAATTCGCCTATTTTAGGAAAGTATGTAATTTAAATCAATTTGAATTTCAAATTCAAATTGGATTTATTACCTCACTTTCCTAATTCCAAATTCCAAATCTTGTGGCCTTAATCCATCACATTAATTGCTCCTTGGTCCATTAGTGCAGCCGGCCCACTTCCCTGTGGCTTAGATTAGGAAATCTTTCCTAATCACCTTCCCCCCTTTTTTCTCTTTAGACATATTTCCAAAACTATAACAGCCGAATTTCTTTTTTTTTAATGGGACCAAGCATTGAGTACTTCCTTAAAATCTGGCATTAGAATTAGGAAACAATTCCACCTCCTTATCCCGCCGGCTCCTTTCTCCCTATTGCTGGGCTTTTGAAAATTCTCCACAAGTGCAGCCAATCATGTTGGAAAGATTGTCCAACCTTCCTAGCTGCTGTCTAGTTGTGTGGAGAACCATAGGCTGCTGTCACCAGTCCAGGAAAGCCAAAACCAGCAAGAAGGGGTCCAAGAAGGCCTCCCAACTGCTGTCCAGGACCTTCCCAAGTCCTCCAAGTGGTTGTCTCAAGTTTTCTACAAGACAAAACTGCTGTCCCTGATGTCAAATCTGCTGTCCAGAGATTCCCGCAGCAGTTTGCTGCTGTACAGCCCCTCTGGGAACGACCGTTGCTGCCCGGAACTGTCCGGAATCGCTATCCTAGATTGGCTACTTGCTGTCCAGAATTTCCCAAGTGTCAAAAGCTGTTGTTTAAACCTCACGAGTTGCTCTTCAAGACCCATAGGACTGAAAGCCTCCTACCCGTTCTACATCAGTTAGGGCAACTTAAATTTGGCTGAAATTTGAGATCTCTTGGATTTAAGTTTTCTTTTGGGCTCTAGCGGCGTCTAGAGATTTGGAAGAGATCGATCCTCCTCTCGAATAGAGGATCAATTGTATCTTGCTATTTTCCATTTCCCTTTCATCAAATAATACGAACTATCTACTGTTTTCGTGATTTTGTGCGGATTTTTTGAAGAATTCTCGCTATTTTTTGAAGATTGATAGGAAATACTTGAGATCTACTAGTGTTTCCTATCAATATCCTGTTTGAAATAGGAAAGACAACATAAAAACTTTAGTGATGTTTTACCTTTATCAGGCAAGAACCGGCCACTGATATAACGATCAGAAAGAACTGCAGCATCCACCAGCGCATTATCATTGATGCGTACTCCATGGTGGAGTTCATACCTTTCCCGCAGCCCACGGAGTATAGAGATCGTATCTTCAACGGTAGGTTGATCAACATACACTTGTTGGAAGCGACGTTCCAATGCTGGGTCTTTCTCAATATATTTACGGTATTCATCTAGGGTTGTTGCTCCAATACAACGCAACTCACCACGGCCTAGCATTGGCTTCAATAGGTTGCCAGCATCCATGGCACCATTTGTGGCACCTGGAAATAAGATGTAAATGCAAATCAAAATGGTAAAAATTTGGGGAGAAGACAGTAATGATATAATCCTTAAGATACCAAATACTTTCACTAACACATTTTTTCCCAACTACGGAGCTGTTTGGTAGCATCCAGGATAAATCCTCAAAACTGTTAGGAATATTCATGATAAATCTCATTAAATCCCATGTGACTGTTTGGCTATTATGAAGAGGCGAGAGTGAGGAGATGAGGCAAACAGAGCGGCTTTTGTTTAAATCCGTCAAACTAGAGGATTTCAGAAATCCAGGATTTACCACGAAAAGGAGGAATTTTCTGTCAACCGCAGCTTTGATTTACCGTGAGATGTTTGGCTTGATTTTGCTCAAACCCGCCTCAAATCCGGTCTAAATCCTGCTACCAAACAGCCCCTAAATGTGTACAAGTCCCTAAAAGACAGCACTTCCCATTAATTTAAGTACAGAAATTTTTAAAACGATTATAAGAGATCCATTTTAAGAATTTGGCAATGGAAGGTTAGCAAGTCAACCGGTTAAACCGAGCTTCAATGTTCATGGAAGTACTAAGCATGAAATACTTCACAGGTTTTGAAATTTAAGTTAGCAAGCCGTTTAAAGTACCTGCCCCGACAACAGTATGGATCTCATCAATGAAGAGGATTATTTGTCCATCTGAGTCCGTTACTTCCTTCAGGACAGCTTTTAGTCTATCTTCAAATTCACCTCGGAACTTTGCTCCAGCTATTAGAGCACCCATATCAAGAGATATCAACTGCAAAGCATTCAAGATTCAGACGTTAAAAAACAGGATTTCCGATGGCCCCCGCTAACCGGCGACTCATTAGCACACAAATGAATGCATGCATATATATAGTTTGTGAGAACATAGAATTAAATTTATTTTTTAAATAAATATTTTGTTCTCGTGGGAGTATGTATAGTTTTATACAAACATAAGATTTCAGTTTCGTTTGTGACAACTTTCTTACTGCTTCTTAAAGCATCTTTCTAATACAAAAAATTTAATTTATATACTAGAAAGCTGCTTTAAGGCTTTGTTTGGGACTGTTTTTTTGATGCTTCTTGAAACAGTTTTTTAGTATAAAAATTTTAACTTTTTATTAAAAAACTGCTTTAGAAGCAGGAAGAAAGCCGTTCCAAATGAAGCCTAAGAAGCAGTAAGAAAGCCATTTTGAACCCTCATTGCTTATTTCTTACTTTTCTTGGAGGTTCTCCTGATTGTTCAACGCTGTCCATTTTATTATAAAATAGTTTGCTTTGGCAATGTGATAATTAACATAACTTTCTCTAGAATGATTATTCCTGCACTTCTGAAAAGGTGCAACAGCTCTTCCAATATTGTGGGACTGAACAACGTAACATGGATGTGAACTAAATAAAGAAAGTAAAATGACGGAGAACTAAATAAAATTTTACTCGTATCCATATGGAGCATTGATGGAGATGTGGTAATAGAATTCTCTTGAGGTTCGTTGTAAAAGGTATGCGGATGGACGGGGTGATATTGGGAGGTTGTGGAGTGGATGAACTGGGCATTTGTTTTATATACCAAAACGTCCAACCAAGAGCCTATCAGGAAAAGGATCATTTTTTCCCCTCCAAGGGAGACTGCTAAATTAGATCAAATCTTTTCCTCCCTTCAAACTTTCTGGCTTGAGTACATGAGTGTCTACTGCCCTGGATTTTTTTTTTTTTGTGCATAGGAAAAATATTAATGCTATCTAAAAATTTATTAATAGATAAGTATAAAATTGCTAATAAGCATGTCCAGTTTTGCTTTTATTTAAGCCAATATTTTTTTAGTGAAGAAAAAAATTAAAAACTCATAAATACCAATCCTTAAGACATAAGAGTACATACCCTGCGGTTCATCAAAGCTTGGGGTAC
>NW_021319630.1:0-1818 GCF_001605985.2 Dendrobium catenatum
ATTCCAAAAGCAACGCAGTGTTGAAAATTTTCACCAAACACAACTCTCCTTGGCCTATTGGTTGATAGCTTAGGCTTCCAACTAAGAGGTCCAAGGTTCGAGTCTTTGTGTATGCATTGTGTGTGTGAGTTTGCCTTAATTGGCCTAAATGTCCCAAAAAAAAAATTTTTTTTTTGGAACTGATCCTCTGCAATCATAGCAATTTCCGTTTACTTTGCTCATTTTCCTCATTCGCTTATCTTATTCGTTCATTCTGCTTTGAACGGTTGAGATCAGATCCAGCAAAACCATATTAACTGTTACTAAACCTTTACTGATAAACTGATAAAGATTCTATCCAACGGCTTAAAGTTGAATGGACGGACGATATGACGTTGACTTTGTCTTTCCAAAGTTGTTATTGGATGGGATCATGACGACGCGGCGGCGTTTCGAAGCCTGCTTTATTTATATTTAAATAGAGGTCTATTCAAAGCTTCGTTGACAATTCTTCTCTTCAATCTCTCGGTTCAAAACCCTAATTCCATTTCTTCCTCTTCCCGATCTTCATTCTCTTTTTGATGGGCTAATAACTTTCCGTCGATCGGTAAAGGAATTCGTTCCTTGCTGCAATTTCGTTTCCGTTGGTTTTCGCGGATCGTCTACCATGCCTTCGATGTTCAGTGATTTCTTTCTCGTCATTGTTATCGCTGCTTCCCCTTCTGGTTCTTGTTCCCATCGTCTGAAAAAGCTTAAGAAATGGAATCGTCTTTGTAGTAGTCTTAGCTAACATTGGGTTTTCGGTTGGTTCTCACGTCGATCTTGATCTTTCTTTCTTATAGCGCGTTCTTCAATAGCTGTTCTTATCTCCTGTATCTTTTCTGGGAGATCTGAGATCTGAGGGTACTCCGGCTGTAGGTTTTGGTTTTGGATTGGCTGCGTTGAATTCTGGGTTCTTTTTTCTCTAGCAGTTTGTGGAGTTGGAATCATACTTGATTGCAAGGTGAAAGTGCTTTAATGTATCGCTGTTTAATTTTCTTTTTTTTTTTAAATAATGCTCTTGTTATCCATTTTTATGATTTTGATTGCATGTTTGTCTAGGATTTCTTTAACGGAATGTTTATAGTTGGTTAATTCGGATACTTTTATAGAATGGAGCTCATCAACAAGAAATTGTTCTTGTATCTAGCAGCGCATGTATAAGTTTTCTTGACCTTTTCATAGTTTCATTTACGAAGTTTAGAAATGGTGATTTTATTGAAGTATGAATAATTCAAATTGACATCTACTTTGGACATATTTTACCCCATTCAAACTTCATTCTTTAATTATACATGTTTTGATTATTATTTGTCAAATCTTCTCTTATTATAAATGTTCTACGTAATCTCATCTTTGTTGATTGCCTTCTTTGAAAGAAGTGTACATCTTCTATGTTGGTTTGCTTTGTTAAATATGCAAGTTTGTAGAAAGATTATATTACTAAAACTGATTCCATTGCAGCTTTAATCACAGTTATATGAAAATGGCTGATATTGGATCATGCGATAAGTCAATTTTCCAAGCTGTTGAGCACAAATCATGTAAAAATAATCCTTTCCACAAACAGGCGTTCGGAGGAGAAGATCAGCTTAATTGTATCAACAAGGAAATTGTTATGATGGATTTACTTTTGGAAAAACTGGAGATTTCTGATGAAGATGATTTGGATGAGTTGCTGCTTGAAGATCGTGAAAATCTGCTTGTTAAAAAGACAAACTGCCCTTCAATCCCTAACAAAGAAACGCTGCTGTTTTCTTCTCCTAATACTACTGAGTTGAAGGACTTGAGTAAATGTGC
>NW_021319630.1:1918-8772 GCF_001605985.2 Dendrobium catenatum
CGGCAATTCTATGCTCCGAAGCTTTGCAATCAATCCCGTCAATATTTGCTGAAGTAGAGTTATCAACTATACAATTGGGATATGAAAATTCTGTGCCTGTTAACAATCCCGGAGAAGATAGCATGTTGCCTCTTCATGTAAGTTCTGGTTCTGTTTTTGTGATTGTTTCAGTGTCACCAGAATTAGCCCAAGTTCAAATTGCCTACAAAGCATTAATTTTATAGGACTTTGCTGAGTTATTATTTTCTGTAATCACATTATTGTTTTGAGATTTACATGGTTACTACCTTGCTTTTTTTGTTGTCCCATCACGGTGGAATATTTTTGCAAGCATTAGATGATGAAATATGCAAAGACAAACTCATCTTGCTTATATTATAATTTTTCCTACTCTTTCTTTTAGTAATGATCTGCCTTTATCTCAAATGTCATGCTCGCAGTGAGTTGCATTGACAACATCTAGTAAATCTAGCTTATGATGGCAATGATTATAAGTAATGACTTTAATCTACATATTCATCTTGTTTTGTTACTGCTGCATTTTGACGTCCTCATACACTTCTATCTGAATCGGTTCCTTCTACCGTCAAGTTTTCTTTTTTGGAAGTCTTAAATTCAATCAAAACACCGGATTTTCATGCCATACAGTTGAATGTTGTATCATAACTGTCTTATATGTATGGCTGAACATTTTATTTATAGGCAAGGAATATTAAAACAAAATAGCAGGTTTTAAGGCCTTGTTCTTTTTACCAAAAATTATAAATTGGCATTGGAGATACGATTTTTTTCCTTTGTTCAAATTGTTTATATAAAAAATCATATAGATTGCAAATACTGGCAATTTTCATTGGTGATATTAAAGCAAAATTGCATGTTTTAAGGCCCTTATGTTTTGAAAATGGTAGATTACCATTATAAATGTGACTTGTTCTTTGTTTTGTATCTTTATATATTGATTGATTGATTGATTGATCTTTTGAATGTCAAGGTCAAATAATTGTTACATACAGATTAAGAGTATCTGTTTGCCTTCCTTCATGTACGACTTGATGCATTTTATTACAAGCATTTTCCTCTTGATAATAATGAAGTGAGTTCTGGCATTTTTTTTTTCTCTTGCAACGTAGGAAGATAAGAGTTTAAACTATTCTCTTTTCTTCTTGCGCATGGACTTAGGATTAGTAGATCAATACCAGAGTGTAAGTTTTATAGGTTTGTTGATATGAATTAAGTACATTTAAATTTATAGTATTGGAGGATAGAATATTGCTTAGGTACAATATGTTTATGTGTCTTGTCGTATTGTATCGAGAACATGATTAACATCATATGAATATTTACCTTCCCACGGGGTGATTAAAATAGAAGTTTCTTGGTGGTACTATATGATGAAAGAATGTGTGTACTTCAAAGGTAAATTTTTATTATGTATCAATAGAACAAAAAATTGTTCATGGATGGGTGTTGGGAAATAAACAAATTGTAACTGTTTACAACCGATAGATATGTTATTTTATATTTGATGAGTCTCATCTGCATTTTATTCAGCTTCTTTGATCACTTGGGTTTGTGTAGTAATTGTTCTTTTGCAATGTGAAATGTAGCATTCAGTGAGAGGTGTTATAATTTTGTTAAGATAAAATTGTTTTACAAAAGTCTGAAAATTTAGCATGGAATCTTTTTTTTCTGCTCAGCATGGCCCTTATTTGGTAGGGGTCTTATTGTAAAATTCAGGAAGAAACCCTAAACTTAAACTTTAGGCAATATTCTATTCAATTTTCCCTCCCAGCTGTTTTATTTTTCCCATCCACTTGTTTGCTAAATGTTACACAACTTGGGTAAACTTTGGATTGAATCGCTTTATAAAATCTGTATTATCTTATTGACTTGGATTCAAGCTATAAGTAACAGTGACTGGTTCAATACCATGCCATTCCATTTGCAGGACTCCTTAAAATTTATGTCTGCACTGAAAGGAAGCCGAGCAAATAAAGGGAAACCTCTCGATCGAAATCTACATGTTACATGGGCAGCAAATGTCCATGATCCACCTGTTACTTCATCTTCCCACACAGTGAGGGGACACCGCCACCGTCTTCCCAAGGCCAAGACTTGGGATTATCACAGGCAGAAGCACATGAAAGCTAAGCCATCTAATGCCAGCAGCAGTGGTGATAGAAAGCGCTCTCATAGAAGAAGCACTAGTAGCACCTTTTTGGATGCCCGGATGGCAGGGTATCCTTTCCTTTTGAGTACTTTCTATTGAATTTCCCTCTATAGTTCTTGTTTCAGTGAATATTGTCTTCGATTTTCAGGATGCAAGCTCTTGCAAGTAAATCAATGCAGATTGGTTTTCGAATGGCAAAGTTAGAGGCTCTGGATCTTGCAGCAGCACCAAAGTGGTCAGGATTTACTGAACTGTGCAGGTAGCTTCCATGCAGAATCACCTTGGCCATTTTCATTTCCTATTGCAGAAGCTTCCTGATAGTTACTGGCTAATTTGGTTGAGTTACTACTTTACATGCTGCAACTTATTTTTTTTTTTCCTTCCCGTTGATTAATTTATTTGAACTGTCATACGTTACTGTGGTATGTAAACAAGTGTTTGGAAAGATTTGGTTACTGGTTTCTGGATGGACTATTAACTTATGCAGCAGCATCATTTGACATATAAGTACAAAACTGACCTTTATGTCTTTCCTTTTTTTTCAGAATGTTGAGTAAGAGTACTCAACCACCACACAACTCTCCTTGGCCTATTGGTTGAGAGCTTAGGCTTCCAACTAAGAGGTCCAAGGTTCGAGTCCATGTATTTGCGTTGTGTGTGTGAGTTTACCTTAAATGGCCTAAATGTCCAAAAAAAAAGAGTACTCAACCACCCTCTCGTTCTCATTGCCCGTCGTTTTGTGATAGGCTACGTAATAAGAAAAAAGAAAGGGTATAAATATTTAAGGCAAAAAAAAAAAAGACTTCGTCCCGGCTTTCTTACTGCTTAAAGCAGCTTTTTTAGTATACTAAAAAATATATATTTTTATAATAATTTTACAAGATGTAATGGTGTATGTTATTTAGTGATTGTATTTTTCTTGTAGATGAGACTAGACGGAGCTAAAAGTGAACTTAAATAATGTATATGATATTTTTCTTAATAAAAGATGATATGTTAAAAAAATTAGAGATGGATCTAAAAATACTTAAAAACATATAAGAAATGATATTTCTTTTTAATTTTTAATTAATAATAATGAAGAAAAAGGATTCATATAATCAATCATATATAGTGGAATAAATACTTGTTATTATTATTATATGTTATGAAAAGTTGGAAGTAAACCTAAAAAAGACTTGGTTAGAAAAAAATTAAAAATGATTTTTTTTTTTATTAAATTTTAATAAAAATTTAACTCTTAATGATAAAGAAAAAAAGATTCATATAAGAAATCTCACCCTCACGTAGTGAAATATATGCTTGAAATTATGTGGATGACAAAATTTTTACAAAGCACCAAAAAAATTATCTCAAATAAAATCTTAGCTTGAATTGATAGATAATTAGAACAATAATGCTTCGCACCGACACCAAAGAGGCCCATTTGGAACAATAATAGCTTGTATAAATACTAATTTTGCTGTAAAATTATTATGTTTTAAAATCATTATAATATATATTCTTTCTAAAAAAGTCAGACATTACCATTGTAAGATCTAATTTTTAAAAAGATCACATCACAAAATTGAGAAAAATAGCAAGTTGTAACTATATCAAAATATGATAACTATCAGTAAAATAAAATTATAAAATATTTATCCTGACTGCACAATCTCCATAATAATAAAATTTTGGGCATTTGTTTGGATCGAAAGAGAACGATTGAAATATCTATAATGAAAACCAATTTCTGGCTCAAGGCGGTTCATTCCACTCAAATTTCTGACTACAAAATTCAAGTAGTTGTGGTTGAGAACAAGGGCTTAACTATTTCATCTTCTGTTCAGCTGAAACATAATCCCACTGTGCTCTCCAAACGATAGATGGTATCAGCAGCCGCTCAACTTCCCATCCTGCAGAACGAAGCTGCATCCATCAAAAACCATTCAGAAAATCAGCACAGTTATCAATTAGCAATCACTAGAATCTTAGGCTTCTTTTGAGATGGCTTCTTTATTGCTTCTTAAAGATATTTTCTAGTACAAAAATTTTAATTTTAATTTTAATTTTTTACTAAAAAGCTGCTTTAGGAAACAGTAAAAAAGTCATCCCAAACGAAACCTTAATCCATAACATCTTTTGTTAACTCTCCTCTTATTTTTCATTTAGTGCCTGAAACAAAATCATTGCACTCAAACATAGAAACATGAATTATTCAAAAGTAATTTTTTTTTCAAAAATTCCACCCCTCCCCCTCCCCTTTATTATTCAAAAAACATAAAAACATAGAAACATGAATTATTCAAACGAAAAAAACAGTTCTCCCCTTCCCTATAAGTCTACATCCACTGCTAGGCTTGAAAACCCTTCAAAGCTTAACTGAAAAAATCTTCTATCCTCCAAAAAAAACCTTTGTCGACAAATTTTGCCCGTTAGCTTCTTGCCTCTTCAAGACAAAGATGGTTTGCTTCTCGAAAGAAGAAATTTTGGAAAGATCCGAAGAATGAGAGCTCAGCTTGGTTGGTAACTCTATTACTAAGAGGCTTTCTATGAAGCAATTTTTGTTCTATGATGAAAATGATCTATCAAATGTACTTTTAAACTCCTCTCATTAAACAATAGATTCCTTAGCTTCCAACCCGGCTGCTGACAAACAAAGGCTAAAATAATTGGCTTCCACCTCAAAAACTTGATGAATTTTCCCAACTTGGCTTCTTGAAATGTTAGGAGGTTTAATAGCTTTGATAGGGTTCTTAATCGAAGGGATCTTGTTAACTCTTTTAAACTAGACCTCTTTTGTATCCTCAAAGAAAAGATTAACGGTTCCTTCTTATCTGATCTGTGATTTATTAAGTCCCATAAACTTTTTACCAATGAAGGCAGAAATAATTTCAGTTGGTACTCAAATGATTCATGACCAGGTGATTTTTGGTTCTCTTCCATCTTTTCTTTTGTCGATGGTCTAAGGATCAAACTCTATGATGAAAATGACAACATTATGGAATAATCTTAAAGATATTGCTGCTAGTATGAATCAAACATGGATCATCATGGGGGACTTCAATTGCTGGAGAAACTAAAATGAAAAATCTGGAGGCACCCCCATTTAAAATAGTAAATTCTGAGAGTTCAATAATATGATTTTTTTATTCAGGTTTAAAGATCTTGCTTTGGTTTGGCTCTCTTACACCAGGCTTAATTAAAAGACTAAAAACCGAATTCATATTAAGCTGGACAAGATACTCATTAATGATTTCTGGTTAGACATGTTTCCTCTCTCTTTCTATAATGTTGAAACTGCTAGGAGTTCTAACCACTCTCTTATTTTACAAAACCAGGCCCCTCCCAATAAAAGTCATAGATTCCTTTCCAAAAGCCTATTGGATTAAGCTCCCTAATTTCTGGGAAGCTCTTCTCACCTTTCTCTCATCAAATCCAAGGAGACCTATCTTTTCCTTATATTCCAAACTCCAAAAACTGAAAAGCATTATTAAAAGAGATCAATCCTTCTCCTCTAATCATATCTTCTCCACCATCCAGAATCTCCAAAGTAGACAGTTTTCTTGTCTTTCAACACTCAACAAGGAACCTCAAAATAGCACTTTAAAGGCAAACGCAGAGGCTATAAATGAGTCTCTCAAACTTCAAGACCAAATGGTTATCTCATGGTGAAGAGAACCTTATGTTGTTTATGGTAAGATTAGAGGGAAAAGGAACTATAATTGCATCAAACAGATCTCTAAATCTCTGGAGATTTTTACTTGCTCAACCTCTATGGCTCAAGCTACAATTGCTCATTTCAAAAATCTTTTTAACAGTCAAATTTTAATTGAGAATATCTCTCAGTCTTCGCTTGCTGGAAATACCATTCCACCGTACCTTCAGCTCTCACTACCCCTATGATAGATGAGGAAATCAAGTATGTCATTTTTTTTCTGCTGCCAAGAATGCCACTCCTAGCCCTGATGGTTTTTCTTTTGAGTTCTATCATTGGCAATCAGTTATACCATGCTGTTAAACATTTCTTCAGGAATAGCTACCTCCCAATCAAAGTCAAGGCCACTGGTATTATTCTCTATCCCTAAATCTCCTCATGCTAACAACATTTCATGTTTCAAGCATATTTTCCTTTGCAATGCCTTCTACAAGATTATTGCACATGTTGGGGATTGAGATTATTGCACATGTTGGGGATTGAGAAGAGTAAAACACCGCAACGAAACAAATAAAAAATGTAAAAGCAGCGGAAGTAAAAGGACACCATGATTTAACGTGGAAAAACTCAAAATTAGGAAGAAAAAAAAATTGAGCGACACCACACCAATGAATCCTATGAAAATGGGGAGAAATAAGTACAAATCTCTCTTCTCTCTCACTCTCTCCTTGCTTCTCTTCTCTCTTACACAATTTTCACACTCAAAACACAAGAGAAAGCCAAATTAATAACACCAAGGGATGCAACCCTTCAGAAAAATGAGAAAGAAAACTATCCAGTTCTCCTCGCAACGTTGCGGCGCTTAATTCTCTGTCATCATGATGTTGCAGCGCTCAAACCCGTTGCGCCGCGACATCACACAATATTACAACGTCGAATATAGAGCGCTGTGGCGCTCTTCTCTCCGTCGATCAACGCTAGGCACTCGGAACACAGCGCCAGGGTATTGTACGGAAGGAAAAAACAAACAAACAAACAAACATTTTT
>NW_021319631.1:0-5888 GCF_001605985.2 Dendrobium catenatum
TGAGACCAAAACTGGAAGATCATTTCGTGAAAAATAACATGCTAGGAGATGTGAAGTTTGGACATTGTAAGATTGAGGCAACGATAGCCTTTGCATGAAGGAGAGTAGCCAAGAAAGATGCATTCGTGTGATCGAGGATGTAGTTTGGATGGTGTCGTGGGTTGTAACCATGGGAAGCATATGCACCTGAATGTTCTGAGGTATGAGTAGTTGGGGGTTGATTGTAAAGGAGTTGATATGGGATTTGGTTTTGAATGTTGTTGGAGGGTAGACGGTTGATCAGGTAATTAGCGGTGAGAAGGACTTCAGCCCACAGGTGATGTGGAAGATTGGTGTAATGTAGGAGGGCGCGAGTGGTCTCGAGCAAGTGAGGATGTTTGCGCTCGGCGATACCATTCTTCTCAGGAGTGTGAGGACATGAGAATTGGTGGGTGATGCCGTGGGTAGATAGGTAGGCTTTGGACAGTTGGCTCGTATACTCGCCTCCCCCATCTGAGCGCAATGTGTGTATTTTTGAATTAAAATTGTTTTGAATTAGAGCATTAAAGTTTAAGAAATTAGTAAGAGCTTCGGCTTTTGTATGCATTAAATAGATCCATGTATAATAGGTATTATCGTCGATGAAGACGATGTAGTAGCGATAGCCAGTTTTTGAAGAAACAGGGGACAGACTCAAAACATCAGTGTGTATTAGCATAAAAGGTTTGATTACACGGGAAGAACTAAGAGAGAAGGATAGTTTATGGCTTTTAGCCACGTTACACGAAATGCATAAACTAGAGGAAGAGGGAATAGATAAAGAGGGAAAAGCTTTGGAGAGACGTTGCTATTTCCTGATGTTGGTGTGGCCGAGCCATGCGTGCAAAAGTTCCGTAGTGGTGGTAGAGTGCAGAGCATGGAGGTTGCTATGCGGAGAGGAGGGGACGGAGTAGAGGCCATCACGGCAGTGTCCACGGATGAGTGTTTTGTTGTCCAGGAGATCCTTGATGATGAAACCGGTGGAGTCGAATGAAATGGAGCAGTTGTTATCAGTAATTAGTTTTTGAATAGATAGGAGATTGTGAGAGAGAAGTGGAACATGAAGAATTTTATGAAGATAGAGCTTACGGTTGGAGTCAGGGAGAGGGAGCAGGCCTTGACCGGTGTTGTGAATACGAAGTGAGCTTCCGTTTGCCGTCGAGATGGTGACAGATCCCGAATACTGATTGGGGTTGAGTAACTGTAAGGCGTCTGGCGTGAGGTGTGCAGTAGCACCTGAGTCCAATACCCACTCATTGGATGAGGTTGACGGAAGACCAGTGTACAGTGCCTTGGGTGCAGAGTTTGATCGTGGATTGTAAGAGGAATTAAATCGGTGCCAGCACGTAGAGGCTACGTGACCTTGTTTATCGCAGATTTGGCAGGTCGGTCGAGGTGAGTCACTGGTCAAACGATTGAACAAGGGACTTTGTCTAAAGGTAGCTGCTCTGCCCCTGGAGCCCCGAGCAGGGGATCGACCACGAGAGGTGTTGTTTTGGGAGATGTAGAAGGCCGCATTGTCTGACGTCGGCGTTTGCTCCCGAGTGATCTCAAATTGTTGGTGTATTTCCTCGCTGCACAGCTGGGTGTAAAGTACGTCCAAGTTGATTGGTAGTTGGCTGGTGCAGATGGACTTCTTGAACGGGTTGTAGGAGGGCTGTAGTCCGTTCAGGATATGCAGGATGATTTCTTTGGGGTCAAGAAGAGACCCGGCTGCTGCGATGTTGTCCATGAGATACTTGATCGTGGATAAGTATTACATCATAGAGAGGTCCCTCATTTGAACGTGGTATATGTAAAGGCTGTTTTCCTTCCAGGATCGTCCGGGACGATCGGTGCAGGTTGTGAAGAACTCTACATGGTTCGTCTATACGAAATGGGTTCGTCCAGGGACAAAATTTTCCCGAGAGCATCGTCCAGGGACAAAGAAATTTGAATTAATTTTCGTTTGGACGATTTGAGTCCAGAGAAGATCTTCCCGGGTCGAATCGTGACATCGTCCGGGATGATCCTGCTTAATAAATATCTGATTAACGTCATTTTTGAAGAGAGAGAAAGCCTAGGAGAGAGAAAAATGAAGGGAAAAGAAGAAAAGTTTATATTTGACCGACTTTCGTCCGTCGCCGTAGTTGGAAAAGTTGATCGACTCGAGGTAAGGCACATTTCGTATTTCTCAATTTTCAGAAACGTGGATTTTGACGACTTTCTGTTCCGGATTTTGTTTCCGTTAGCGAATTTCTGCTATTATTTTCTTCTGACAAATGTTTTACCGCGTATTTTTTAGTATGGTTCTAAGATGATAATTGTGCACATTTTGAGTATTTTTTTGTAAGATTTTTACCGGATATTTTGAATTATGCGGTGTTTTGATTGAATTGCATGTTATCCAGATGTTGAAAAATGTTATGTCAGTACAGTAAAAGTCTTATAATATTGTTGTGGATATTCTTTGGTAATTTGGTTAATTTTTGAATATGTGAATTTTGTGTAAATTCTGTATACTGTCATTATGCCGCTAAATTTTTGTACGAATTTTGATTTTTCTAAATTGATACATTGAATGAATTGAAGTGTTTGCATGCTATCAGAAGGGAGTTATAAGGGGCCATGATCTTTTGAGATTCTGTAAGTGTCAGGGAAATCTGAAATGAGCTCTGAAATATGAAAATAAGTTCTCTTCCAGAAATTTCGAATATCTGTTATGTTCTGGTGCTATAAGCACAAAGGGAGACATAAGGGGTCAGAATCCGTCGAGATTATGTAAGTGTCAGGGAAGGGAGACATAAGGGGCCATAATCCATCAAGATTCTGTAAGTGTCAGGGAAGGGAGGCATAAGGGGCCAAAATATGTAGACATTCTATAAGGGTCTTGGAATCTGAAATCTGATATGTGATATGTTATCTGAAATCTAATGTTTGATATCTGATAATCTATGCTGAGACTTATCTAATCTGATTTATGAATTATCTGATTAGAATTATCTGATATGAATGTGATTTTATTTGATTTCTGATTTCTGTACGATTCTAGTAATTCCGTACGATTCTGTCTTCTCTATGACTTGAAAGCTTTATGATGTTGATTCTAGTAATTAGGTTGTTAAGCCTAAGTGAATGTCCCAAGGCTACCAAGAGGAGGGTGAATTGGTAGTTAAATTTAAGTCTCCCTTTAGAAAATTATTGAACACGAAATAAAATTTCTTTTAAATTTTTAAAAAATGTTTTTCAACCACAGAGTTTTAAAACTGAAATATAAAATATGCGAAACGTAAAAACAGTAAAGTAAATGACACCAGATTTATAGTGGTTCGGTTTATACAGACCTAATCCATCCCAGGAGGCACCTCTGAGTATTGCACTAATACCAATAGTGACTCTCCTTTTGCACCCAAGCAAGGCGGAGAAAGCCTTTACAACACACTCTTTTCACCACTCCCCGGTGCGGGCAGAGAACCGTCCGTCCTTTACATAATCCCAGTGTTGGCAGAGAACCTCCTCTTTCACACTATTCCCAGTAGTTTGGCAGGAAACCTCCGTTCCATTTCGATACATCCCAGACAGACGAACTCCGTCCTTTCACACTATCCTTATGTGTGCGGCAAGAGAACCCTTCCGTCCTTTCACACTCTGCCTATGTGTGGGCAGAGAACCCTCTTCCTCTTTCACACTTCTCCTAGTGTGTGGCAGAGAACCCTTCGTGTCAAGATAACAATATCATAACAATGTCGGCAGAGAAACGGATCTCGTTGACAGATTTCTCACAAGAATCTAGAAGGAAGAAGAAAAAGAGGTGAAGTAATTCCAATTCACAAGTAGAGACTCTTACCTTTGAACTCCAAGTGAAGCTTTCTCGCTCCAGTGGATGGAATCCTCCCATTAATGCTTTCTTCCACTTCTCTCCTGGCTAATTCTCTCAAGAGGCACAAGATCAAATAAAGGACAGAAAAGTCGAGATGTTAATATTAGTAGGAAAGAGTACTTATTGTATCGATCTCAATGTCATTACTATTATATACAAAAGGAAAGAAATATCAGCCTAAAAAGCAAAAGACCAATTAGCAAGTATTCGATTCTTTCGCAGTGGATCGATTCCTGTAACGTTATCGATGGATCGTCCCTGGACGATTTAATACTATATAACACTGATCTGTAAGCAGCGAACTTCCTATTCTGAACTGCGTACGAAGGACAGTACTTTGCATACTAAGCTGATCGTCCTGTACGAACTAGGTTCGTCAAGTGGCCCGACGATAGGTGTATTACATAGGGTTCGGTTCTCAGAACACTCCTGCTCGTAAAACTCTAAGTGCGGATTTAAATCGTTTCCACGTATTAGGAAACACGATATAATTATTAAGTTTTCTGTTTTGAATGGCTTACCCCTCTTTTGCACAGCTAATTTATTTTACCATGGGCGGATTACTGGCCAGATCGTCTTTCCGCTGGACGATTATACCTCCCACCATTACGTCTGGCCACGAGAAATTATCTCGTTCTAGGAACAAACGCCGCAAACTCAAAGTAGTTAATTTTTAATTTTCCGTCTGGCCTACCCGGCGAAAATTTTGCAGAGACCCAATACGTACCTAGGACATATTTCTCTAAGATCTTCATCCGGACCAAAACTCAGCATTTCATGCTTTTAGGCACGGAGACCAGTCGTTAGGCATATTTAATTTTCCGTGCTGGGACAAAAAAAGAGGATTTTGTCCAGAGACACTGATTGTCTTGGCTCATGATATATTTAAGTTGTTCGTCTTGGATGAATATGGTCCCAGAGAAAACAGGGTCGCACTTTTGACCGGTCCAACGAAAATTTAATTTTCTTACATAGACACAAATTAATTTTTCCACCGAGGGAGAAGGCCCCCCATTTTTTTGCATCACGGGTGGACGAATATTTATTCTCTCGCTGTCCCTCTGGTACGATGGCTTAAAAAAAAAATTAACGAGCATAGTTTCCCTAAATTCGTTCAAATACTATTGCTCTATAGGACGATAACTGGTCTGATCTGTCCAGTTACGCAACTGGGATAATCGTCCTTACGGGATCAGATATAAATTTAGAGTATGATCTCCTTATGGTGTGTATGTTTATTAGCACTCAAAATACAATCACTCCCTCTCTCCAATTTGGATGTTTCTACAGACGACATCAAAAAGTGCTGCAAAGCTCTTTCAAATTTTTACACAAATATCGCGATGCGAATTTTGAATTTGAGTCTTCGGTTAGTGTCTGGAGTTTGAGCTTTTCTCCTGAAATGTCCAAAGTACACAATAAGAGAAATACTAATTTCTCCCTCTTAGAAAGAATGTCTAGGGAGATCCTCCTCCGCCACAATAAATGGTTTGAGGGGATCATCAAGAAACTTCACTTTAAGTTTTTTAACAACCAAAATGTACAAGTCATCAATCATGCAGTTACCTCTGAAAAGTATAACCTCCTCCAATCTCCCCGGTGTGTGTTTCATAAGAATGGTGACCAATTCATCCAACATATTGGGAGTTTGGTAATTGTTTTTGCAAAATTATTAATATCCAGAATCTTCCTAAAAAATCCCCATCTGAAATTGAGAGTGCAAATAGAGTCGATGAAAATAGGACGGCCAATTTGAACCATTTTAAAAGAGATATAAACATTCTAGAGACTACACAAACTCAAAACTAACAACACAACAATTAATTCCCCTCTTTATGTCAATACTACTAAAGCAAAAAGTTGATAGAAATAATAGCATTTGAGAAATAAGTGTTACCAGCCAATTTAGCTATGGGAAAATCTATCTAACTTGAACACTCTTAATTGGAATCAAATATGTACTTAATCATCACTAAGGTATACACCATTACAACATAAAAAAAACATAAGG
>NW_021319631.1:5988-8737 GCF_001605985.2 Dendrobium catenatum
TACAGCTGATCGTCCTGTACGAACTATGTTCGTCCAGCACGAACGGTTATTACAAGGTCGGTTCTAGAATTTGCTGAAAACTGTTCTAAATCGGTTAATCGTTTGGACGAAAATTTATTCGTCTGGACAAAATTTTTACAAAGGACCGATCATACTGGACGATTACTTACTTCGTCTGGACGAAAATTTTCCAGAGGACCAATCGCCACGGACGATAATTTAATTTCGTCTGGACGAAAATTTTCCAGAGACCCGATCGTCCTGGACGATATTTAATTTCGTCTGGAAAAATATTTCCAGTGAACCAGTCGCCACGGACGATAATTTAATTTCGTATGGACGAAAATTTTTCAGAGACCCGATCGTCCTAGATGATATTTAATTTCATCTGGACGAAATATTTCCAGAGAATCAGTCGCCACGGACGATAATTTAATTTCGTCTGGATGAAAATTTTCCAGAGAGCCAATCATCCTGGACGATAATTTATTTTGTCCAGGACGAATAGGACTTAAAAAAAAATTCGAGCAAGTTCCTATTTGTTCCATATGCTCTATAGGAGATAACTGTCTGATCGTCAAGTACGAACTTGAAATCATCCTGTACGATCAGTATAAATTTTATATGATCTCTTTATGTGTGTGTATGTTTTTATTCACTCAAAATACAATCACTCCCTTTCAATTTGATTTCTAAGAAAAGTGCAAGCTTCAAATTTTACAAAATATTGCATGCTGAATTTAATTTGAAGTCTTCGTAGTCTGGAGTTTGTTTTTCCTGAAATGTCAGTACACACAAGAGCAAATATAATTCTTCTAAAAAAATGTTATGAGATAACTACACATTTGAACAATAATGTTTGGAATCATCAAAACTTCATAAGTTGCAAAAATGTAAAGCATGCAAATAGCAACTATCTTAACATATGATATATGTTCTGAACTCCGATTTGACATGACTTCAGTTTTCTGTATCAACTATTTGATTTCTGTTGATCAAGTATCTTTCTATGATTTTCGTACGGCTATTTTCTGATGTGAATTTCTGATGATTTTGATTGGTGAGTGATATCTTGTTGAGCTGTTAGCTCTTCCTTATTTTCTGTGTGGTTTTCAAGTTCTGGGAAAGGGAAGGAGGTCTTGGACTAGAAGTTCTGTGTCTGAACTGAGATTAGATATTTTGTACTTTTGATTTTGTACAGTCATGGCTTTTCTGTTTCTGTTCTGTTCTTTCTGTCTGTAGCCATGCACTGTATCTGTATATGATTGTTTTGATGAAAGAAAAGATAGATGAACTGTTATGTATTTGGATGTTTATAGTACCTCTGTATTTTTCTGTCTATTTAATATTTAGAAGAAAGTTTGAAGCAAATTCCAAAACTAGATCCTGGATTTTCAACAGTTGTGTCGCGGCTCGATGCGAGTGGGATCCGTCCCGGTCGGGTTGGGTCGTGACAAACTTTAGTGGTATCAGAGCAATAGTTTTGGAATTTAGATTGTAAGATAGAGCTGTTGGAAGTGATTTGTTTGAGTCTGTCATGGTAGTTATGGTTTATCTAAATTTTTATTCTATTGTTTTGTGCCTAGTTTTCTATGTGCTTATGGGTCTGCCAGACCCAGATATGACAGATGGGCAGAGTGCTAGTCAGGTAGCTCCGGTGAGTAGTACGGCCCCAGTGGTTAGTTCTGATACACTTTCTCAGTTTTCTACATTGGTGCTCAGATGATGAGCGAGACTCAGAGTAGAGCCTCTACTGTTCGAGCTGAGGATGTGGATAGACATCTACAGATGTTTCTGAGATTGAAACCTCCGAGGTTTGAGGGCACTGTTGAGCCCAGAGCAGCTGAAGAGTGGCTGAGAAGGTTAGAGAAGAATTTTGACGGTATGCAGTGTCCGTCGGATAGGAAGGTACCGTTGGCAGTTTTTGTTGGATGGCAAGGCTGAGCGTTGGTTGATGGGCCAGTAGGAGGAAAAGTTCCAAGGAAAGCTAAACTCTTTGATTTCTTGGGAAGAGTTTTCTGAGGTATTTCGAGCGTGGTTTGTACCTCCTTCTGTAAGACAGCACATACAGGAGACTTTTTTTAGGCTAATTCAAGGGAGCAGGACTGTGATGCAGTATGAGACAGAGTTTACTGCTTTAGCTCGATATGCTTTGCAGTTGGTAAGTACTTCTGCTGAGAAGTGCTACAGATTTATGAGGGGACTATGAGATAGTCTGAGGCAGCCCCAGGTACCGTTTCATATTTCTGATTTCTCTGAACTTATGGAGAGAGCTCGTCTGATAGAGAACGATTTGATGGCAACTCAGCAGCGGTGGACTGCAAGTAGGAAGAGATTCGGGGGTGATGCTTTTAGTAGTGGTTCCTCTAGCAAGAGGAGATTTGTTTCTGGAGACCCTAGGAGGAGTGAACAGTCAGGATCCACTACGGTTTCTGGTACTGCCGCTACCAGTGTGACCAGTTCGAGATCAGTAAGTGGGACACCTGTGTGCCAAACTTGTGGACGACGACATTTTGGCCAGTGCTTCAGTTCTTCAGGACGACTGGTTAGTGCTTTAAATGTGGTCAGCTAGGACATCGGATTGCAGAGTGTCCACAGGCTAGATTTGATAGACGATCTGAGTTCATATCTGATAGTACACCAGGAAGGCCGAGAACTGTTCCTCCACGTACTATGACTGAAGGATCCTCTGGTAGAGGTGGTGGTTGAGTTTCTGTGGCACGGAGACCACACTACCTGGTATGTGTCA
>NW_021319631.1:9550-16977 GCF_001605985.2 Dendrobium catenatum
GTGTTGGAGACTTTGAGGCAATATCAGTTGTATGATAAGTTTTCCAAGTGTGAATTCTGGCTGAAGAGCATTTTTTTTCTTGGGCATGTGGTGAGCGGTGAAGGTATTTCTGTTGATCCCCAGAAGATTCAAGCTGTTGCTGATTGGCCAAGGCCTACTATGGTATTTGAGGTACGTAGTTTCTTAGGCATGGTTGGATATTATAGGAAATTTGTGAAGGGATTTTCTCATATTTCTACGCCTCTGACGTGACTGACTCAAAAGTCAGTAGCTTTTGTTTGGACACCGGAATGTGAAGCCAATTTTCAGAGGTTGAAGGATTGTTTGACATCTGCTCCTATGTTAGCACTTCCGTCAGGTACAGAAGGATTTCAGGAGTTCAGTGATGCTTCACTGAAAGGTTTGGACTGTGTTCTGATTCAGCATGGTAGGGTAATAGCCTATGCTTCGAGACAGTTGAAATCACATGAAAAGAATTACCCGACGCATGATTTGGAATTGGCTGAAGTTATTTTTGCTTTGAAGATTTGGCATCATTACTTGTATAGCGTCAGATATGAGATCTTTACGGATCATAAGAGCTTGAATTACATATTCACTCAGAAGGATCTGAATTTGAGGCAAATAAGATGGATTGAGTTGATTAAGGACTACGACCTGATGATTTAGTATCAGCCTGGTAAGGCTAATGTGGTAGCAGACGCTTTGAGCAGGAAGTCTTTTGGATTATCAGGTATTCAGCTCACTTATGATGACTATCTGATACGAGATATGGAAAGATTACAGTTGGAGGTGAATTCCTCTACTTGTCCGGATTCTGTTGTTTTGACTCAGATGAACATTCAATCTTCTCTAAAAGAAAGGATTCAGGAAGCTCATAAGTCAGACTCCGACTATTTGAAGTTAATTACTCAGATTGAATCTGGTAAGAAACATGAACTACGAGTTTCTGATTCTGGTGTTATCTTCTGCAAGAATAGAATGTGGATTCTTGTGTTTAGAGATTTGAGGAAAGAGATTCTGTACGAATCTCACCATTCAGGCTATACGATACATTCGGAAAGTGGTAAGATGTACGGAGATATCAAGAGTTTGTTCTGGTGGTCTGGAATGAAATAGGATGTAACAGATTTTGTTGCGAAATGTGAAGCCTATCAGTTAGTGAAGGCAGAGCATCAGTGACCAGGAGGTCTTTTGCAGTCATTGTCTATCCCAGAGTGGAAGTGGGAGGAGGTAATGATGGACTTTGCTATGGGTTTCCCTTGATCTAGGCAAGGGCATGATGCCATCTGGGTGATTGTGGATCGATTGACGAAGTCTACACACATTCTTCCGATTAGGTAGATGGATCCGGTGGATAAATTGGCACAAGACTATGTGAATGAAATTGTTAGATTACATGGTGTGCCTAAAGTGATTGTATATGATCGAGATGGACGGTTTACTTCTAGACTTTGGAAGGGTATTCAACAAGGATTGGGTACGAAGTTGCATTTCAGTACAGCTTTTCATCCGCAGACTAACAGACAGTTTGAGAGGACTATTCAGGTACTCAAAGATCTTCTGAGGTTATGAGTTTTGGATTTTGGAGGAAGCTAGGAAGATCATATCCCTTTGATCGAATTTGCTTATAATAACAGTTTCCAGTCCAGTATTGGTATGGCACCTTATGAAGCTTTGTATGGCCGAAAGTGTATAACTCCTTTAACTCTGACTGAGGTGGAAGATAGACAAGTGATGGGTTCAACTTTTGTGGATGAAACTATTATGAAGATTAATCTAATTAAAGAAAGATTGAAAGCTGTACAAGATAGACAACAGAAGTATTACAATCAGAAGCACATATTTGTGGAATTTCAGGTTGGTGACTTTGTGTATGTCAAAGTCAGTCCGATGAAAGGTGTCAGCAGATTTGGAAGAGTGAGCAAGCTCAGTCCAAGGTATGTCGGACCTTTTAAAATCCTTGAAAGGATTGATAATTCTGCTTATAAATTGTTATTATCCGATCAGATGTCTGATATGCATAATGTTTTTCACATATCCTCTTTGAGAAAGTAGATATCTGATTCTAACAAAAAAATTTCCACTTATAAGGTTGAGATTCAGGAGAATCTACAGTACAAGGAAGAACCTGAGAAAAGTTTGGCCTATGATGTATGCAAGTTAAAAAGTAAACAAATTCTAATGGTTAAAGTGCAGTGGAAACACAAAACAATACGGGAAGTGACTTGGGAGAAAGAGTCGGACATGAGACAATCCTATCCGTATCTGTTTTGACGGAGTTTTGATTTGACAATGTTGAGAACGACATTTTTCTAAAGTTGGGGAGATTGTAAAGGCTGTTTTCCTTTCAGGATCGTCCGGGACAAAGTGGATCGTCTGGGACGATCGGTGTAGGTTTTGAAGAACTCTGCATGGTTCGTCTGTACGAAATTAGTTCGTCCAGGGACGAAATTTTCTAGAGAGCATCATCCAGGGACGAAGAAATTGGAATTAATTTTCGTCTGGACGATTTGAGTCCAGAGAAGATTGTCCCGGGATGAATCGGGACATCGTCCGGGACGATCCTGTTTAATAAATATCTAATTAACGCCATTTTTGAAGAGAGAGAAAGCCCAGGAGAGAGAAAAATGAAGGGAAAAGAAGAAAAGTAGATTTTTGGGCCACTTCCGTCCATCGCCGTAGTTGGAAAAGTTGATCGACTCGAGGTAAGGCACATTTCGCCTTTCTCAATTTTCAGAAACGTAGATTTTGACGACTTTTATGTTCCAGATTTTATTTCTGTTAGCAAATTTCTGGTATTATTTTTTTCTAACAAATGTTTTACCGCGTAACTTTTGGTAAGGTTCTGAGATGATAATTGTGCACGTTTTGAGTATTTTCTGGAAGATTTTTATTGGATATTTTGAATTTTGCGGCATTTTGATTGAATTGCAAGTTATCCAGATGTTGAAAAATGTTATGTCATTACAGTAAAAGTCTTATAATGTTGTTGTGGATATTCTGTGTTAATTTGGTAAATTTCTAAATCTGTAAATTTTGTGTAAATTCTGTATATTGCCGTTATGCCACTAATTTTTCGTACGAATTCTGGTTTTTTTGAATTAATACATTGAATGAATTGAAGTGTTTGTATGCTATCAGAAGGGAGTTATAAGTGGCCAGGATCCTTTGAGATTCTATAAGTGTCAGGGAAATCTGAAATGAGCTATGAAATCTGAAAATAAGTTCTATTCCGGAAATTCCGAATATCTGTTCTGTTCTGGTGCTATAAGCACAAAGGGAGACATGAGGGGCCAGAATCCATCGAGATTCTGTAAGTGTCAGGAAAGGGAGACATAAGGGGTCAGAATCCGTCGAGATTCTGTAAGTGTCAGGGAAGGGAGGCATAAGGGGCCAGAATTTGTAGAGATTTTGTAAGGGTCTGGGAATCTGAAATCTGATATGTTATATGTTATCTGAAATCTGATGTTTGATATCTGATAATCTGTGCTGTGACTTATCCGATATGTTTTATGAATTATCTGATTAGAATTATCTGATATGAATGTGATTTTATCTGATTTCTGATTTCTGTACGATTATGTCTGCTCTGTGACTTGAAAGCTTTATGATATCTGTTCTGAACTCCGATTCGACATGACTTCGGTTTTTTGTATCAATTGTTTGATTTCTGTTGATCAAGTATCTTTTCTATGATTTTCGTACGGCTATTTGCTGATGTGAATTTCTGATGATTTTGATTGGTGAGTGATGTCTTGCTGAGCTGTTAGCTCATCCTTATTTTCTGTGTGGTTTTCAGGTTCTGGGAAAGGGAATGAGGTCTTGGACTAGAAGTTCTGTGTCTGATCTGAGATTAGGTATTTTGTACTTTTGCTTTTGTACATTCATGGTTTTTCTGTTTCTGTTCTATTCTTTCTGTCCGTAGCCATGCACTGTATCTGTATATGATTGTTTTGATGAAAGAAAATATAGATGAACTGTTATGTATTTGGATGTTTATAGTAGCTCTGTATTTTTTTGTCTATTTAATATTTGGGAGAAAGTCTGAAGCAAATTCCAAAACTAGATCCTGTATTTTCAACAGTTGTGTCGCGGCCCGATGCGAGTGGGATCCGTCCCGATCTGGTTGGGTCGTGATAGTATAGCTCATTTTTGGGCTAAATTATGCGCGACCGATTGGTTGGCTGGAGATGCAATTCGAGCGTGGACCAGATCTCACTTGCAGACTTGAGTGTGAGAATGTAGGGCAGCACAACGGGGGAAATAGTGGAGAGCAAGGAGAAAACCAGATTTGTTCGACGAGATTCCAGAGGCGAATCTCTATCGAGTTTGCTCCCGTAGGAAGAGGAGTCGGTTTGACAATGCTGCCGGAAAAATGTCCATCATAGCCATTTGCAATGAACAGTTGGTGGATCTGGTGTCGCCATATTGAGTAGTTTTCCCTGGTAAGCTGATTGGGGACAAGAAGCTTTAAGCTTGTCATCAGGAACTTAAGGGAAGCAGGTATGGTGATCTCGTTTGAGATAGGTTCTGGCCTCGAGGCCAGAAGCGAAGAGGGAGGCGCGGCTGAGGAGGATTCTTGCTCGGCCTTGGCGACGGGAGGAGAGGGCTACTTTGGCTCTGATACCATAATGAACCTGCAAAGGGTTATCAGAGAGAGAGAAAGGATAACTCAAGCAAGAAGAAGATGAACAGTGAATTGTTCACATTGATTCTCATTCCCTTGGTTACACCATATATAGAGTGAATAGGTGAGATAATGAGTGCGGGCCGTTGGTGGCCGTTGGTGGCCATTGGTGACAGTCTGAGCACTATACACCTGTTGATGGAGAGACCCTTTGGCACGATTGGCTGGCAGAGCATGTGTCGAACCGTGTGTAGTGTTCTTGTCTTCACAATAAGTTCTTTATGAATGGATTTTCAATCAATCTTAACACCCAAGAATAGTTGTAGAAAAACATGCTAACAACTTTTTTATTGAGAAAAGCATATTCATATGAAAGAAATATGTCTTTGTGTTATTTCCTTTTAGTTCTCTATATTGCCATTAATTTAGCTGCTTATGTGTCCATGAAACCCCAATAGCCTCTTCAGTGAGTGTCCACAATGAAAATTCGTTAGGGATGTTAAGCCCTTATGAACTTAGTCCCAAGCTAACCAAGAGGGGGGTGAATTGGTATTTTAAAATTTCTTTTCACAAAGAATAAAAATTACATAAACCAAAATCACACCACAAAAATAAATGCGGAATTAAAAGTGCGGAAGCAAAAATAAGAACACAGAAATTTATAGTGGTTCGATCAACTCGACCTACCTCCACTCCTTGGAGGCACTCTCCAAGTATTGCACTACAAAAAGTGACTCTCCTTTAGCCCCCACGGCTAGGCGGAGAAGCCCTCACAAGAACCTCCTTTTTGCCACCCCGGCAAGGCAGAGAACCTACCTGCCTTTTCTTCCTCCTGAAGCTAGCAGAGAACCACAACCAAAAGCTAACTCCTTACCTCTACCGACCTTTCCACGGACGAGAAACTCTAGTTGAAGAAGAAGCAGAGCGATCCTTGAAGCAACCCTTGTGAAGCTCTCCCCACAAGCTCTCCCCACGAGATCCTCTCTCTCCCTCTCTCTCTTTCTCTCCTGAAGGTCTCTCAGGTCAAGGCAGTAGAAAAATGTTCTAAAAAATGTAGAACAAGAGCTCTTAAATAGAAGAGCTTCAAAAGAGCTCATTAATTGCAAGTTGCCGCCGATTAGTACAAAACTCAGAAGATCAGCCAGAGCATCGCCCTAGATGCAAAGCTGGACGATTGAAATTTGGCTTGATCATCCAGGCCGATCTCACGATCGTCCTGGCCGATCAGTTCAAATCATGGGAAAATCATCCTGACAATAACCCTGGATACGAGTTGACTGATATTTATCGTCTTGAAGTAACTTAAGGTTTTTGACTGCATCATCCTGGCTCTTTCGATAACATTGATCACGAGTTACCACAATCACCGCGACTCCGAGGTCATAAGAGGAACCCAATCTAGCTCTTTAGGACACATCGATAGCCTATGTCCTGAAACAATCACACTTCAGTATGTCTAATTCCATCCAAACCTCGCCAACTCCCTTCTACTGCAAACAATTCCTTGTCAGTACTCTTTCACGAGTCTGCGTACTTCACCTGAGGAACGCTCGGGGGGGGAGAAGGTAGGAGGCTCCCGCTCCCCGCTACCTTTTCTGACCCTAGTTTGGCCTCTCCACCAGGCACTCACCAATTGTCAGTTGATCAGTTGGATTGAGAGGGTTGAATCGGAATAAGGAGACCCGCATTTGGACGCCCTACGTTGCTGCATAGGAGCAGCAACACTCTGAGAGACTGAATTGCTTGCTAGCGACGCAGAAGCACGCGGGCCGCACTGAAGCATTATTGCCAGATATTGATAACTAATGATCAACCCAGTCAGCAGAGACAGCAATGCACCAGGATAGTCGCCTGGTCAATGCTTAGTTTACCAGAGCTTGCTAAGCTACTTTCAGCAGCCACACGGTCCACCACGTCTCCATCTGATGACCAGGGTCCTGTACGTTTTTCTATACTGTGTCATTTACTGCTATTTTGTTGTCCTAATTTTATGTAGTTTGCTTGTTTAGTTCTCTTGTTTGCTTGTGAAGTTTTTCTTTTTGTATCGTGTACCCTCTTTTTTGTGTGACAAATAGGGGAGTAGGGTGTGGTATAGGAAAATTGTTGTGGGTTTGTAACTTTGAAATTCCTAATGGACTTTTTTTAGATATTTTTCCTACTTGTCGCTGATCATCAAAAGGGGGAGATTGTTGGCAGAATCTAATTTTTTTTAATGGCTTATGTTTATGATGATCTGACAAAGCACTATTTCATCCTTGACTGCTTTGTTGATTCTCTAACTTTTCAGGAATCGAAAGATCGGTACAATCAAAGACGAGCCAAGTTCAGAGGATTGCCCGTAGGTTATAGGGTTGCAGTCAGTGCCTGTACTTGTATGTTTTTCACTTTTGAAGTCTACTTGTAATGGTGCACAAAGAGCACTGTGCAAGTAACCCTGACACACACACACTTGAGAGATTTAGAATATTATTTTTCTCAACACTCGGGCCAGGCTGATCCCCTTGGATCAGTCCCTGGACGATTCGGTTCAAATAAGACTCTAATCAGGATTCTTAATTAAGGCAGGCCTGACATTAACATATCGGCCAGGATGATAAGTTAAAACAGAAAGGAACTTGCCGAGACCTTATATACAATTAAGGTAATACTGTATTTTTAAATTTCGGCCAGGACGATCATTGATCAGGCCTGGTACGATGATTGAAAAAATTATGCCTTAAATTGAATCAAGAATCAAGGAGTAATTAAGGATGATTTGATGACGAGTCACTATCGTCCTGGATGACCGCAGTATTCG
>NW_021319632.1:0-3091 GCF_001605985.2 Dendrobium catenatum
AAGTGGAGACATTGAAATCTTGCAAAAGTTGGCGCAACCATACAACTTCAGCAGCTGCTAAAGCTTAGGCTCAATATTCTGCCTCTGTCGATGAATGAGCGACCGTGGTCTGCTTTTTGACGAACCAAGAAATTAGTGTGCTTCCAAGATAAGCACAATGACCAGTAATTGAGCGGCGAGTATGTGGATTAGTTTCCCAATCGGAGTCTGAGTAAGCATGAAAGAGTGAGCGACGATGAGGTAATTGGAAGACCCAACTGCAATGTTCCACTAACATATCGCAGCACGCGCTTAAGTAATTGAAAATGGATGTCATAAGGTTTATGCATTTGCTGACAGGGCATGTTAACAACAAATGAAAATCAGGGCGCGTAATTGTAAGATATTGTAAAGCACCAACCAGCTGCCTGTAGTGTTCGGGATTTGAATAAAGTTGAGAATTTTTTGTAACAGGAGAAATTTTAGTGGGAAGAGGAGACTGCACAGGTTTGCAGTTGAGCATACCGGAAAGCTCCAGTAAATTGGTAGCATAGGTTGTTTGCGATAAATGCAAACCATAAGGCTTTGTCTGGACTTGGATGCCTAGAAACTGAGATTCTTGATCAAGATTGCGCAATTTGAACTTTAACTGCAAGGATTGAAGGAGTGTAGAGATGATTGAAGAATCATTGCCAGTAAGTAATATGTCATCAACATATATAAGCAGATAGAGCTTTGAAGTGGCTTGAGTATATATAAAAAGTGATGGATCCTCAAGGCTCTTTTTGAAGCCAAATTCATGTAAGAAGTTTGTAAAGGTAGAAAACCATTGCCTCAAAGCTTGTTTTAGACCATATAAGGCTTTCTTCAAGTGACAAACATGAGTGGGAAATTGACAGTCTGTAAAGCCCTGAGGGTTCTCCGTGTGTATATCATCAAAATATACTACGCAAGATTTACCCAGGAGTGGTTTGAGTAGCTCGTTCATCAGCCACATGAATGTCGCTGGAGCATTGCACAATCCAAATGGCATTACTCGCCACTCATACAGCCCTTGGCGCGTTTTAAAAGCGATTTTCCATTCATCTCCGGGGTGAACTCAAATTTGGTGGTATCCGCTTTTAAGGTCCAGCTTAGAGAAGACTTCAGCGCCGACGAGTTTATCAAGAAATTCGTCAATCCGAGGGATGAGAAAACGGTATTTTACCGTAATCTTGTTGATCACTTGACTATCGATACACATCCTCCATTGCCCATCCTTTTTGGGCACCAGTAAAGCAGGGACCATGCACGGGCTCAGGCTTGGTTGGATGAGTTATTTGTCCATGAGTTCATTAACGATCCCTTATAGTATGGCTTGCTCTTTTGTGCTCATTTTATAGTGAGACAGATTTGGGAGTGTAGCTTCGGTAGTGAACTCGATCTGATGTTGGACGTCACGCAGGGGTGGAAGTCCCTCCGGCAGCTCCTTTGGCGCAAGGTACTCAAATTGTTTCACTAGTGACCGAACGACATCAGGCGTTTCTAAAACCATGGAATCTGGCTGAGCATCTGTCACTACCAAGGCCATAATTTCACTTTCACTTTGTCTCGTGGCTAGCAGCGTACGACCCCCCACTAACTGAAAAATAGCACTTGTCTCTGTATTGTTCTATTTGGAGTCAGAACAGAATGGTAGTAGCCGGATTTTCTTGCCCTTCCAGTCAAAGGCATAGGTGTTTTGCTTGCAATCATAAATAGCCCTGTTTTGATTGAAAAATATATTTATGTCAATATAATTTTAAAAAATATTTAATTATCTTTGGGAATATAAAGTTTTTGAATTTTGAAATTGAACACATCATTATGAACAATATATCACCTCGAAATATGAACATATCGTTCTCTAATGGGTTCAAATATCAGAATTCTAATTTTACTCGGATTATTGTTGTCAAACTCAAGGGGGAAACAACATATGATCTCGAAAGATCAAAATGACGTTCAATCAAATTTTTAACTATAATAATTCGGATAAGATATCGTTAATTTCGTAATCAAAATAATGATTATAAAATAATATATCTTCCCGAAGAAAGATGATATTACCTACTATCGATTATTTGGATATGACGATAACAATCGCCATTTTTGTTTGAATTCCCAAAGAGAATTAATTAAAGATTTTGAAAATCAGGTCTGGGTTTCTAAATCTCCTACGAGCGCAAGCCCTCGTAGTTAATTACATCATAGGAAAATTGGAACCTTTCCTACGAACAATCTCGATTAAAATAGCGATACGAATTTTAGTTAAGAATTTCGAAGATTGATATCAAAGGAAGGTAAGGTTTAGAATTTGAATAGGGATTAGTTCAATATTGAACACTTATTTTTAGATTCAAGGGAGGAGAAGTATGGAGTGTTTTGAGATTCTGAATTATTTCAGAAACACTCCAGCCTATCCTAATTGTTGGGCTCGAATTTGATTGAAAGTGATTTAATATTTAAGTGATCAATTTTATTAGAAAGTCGGGATTCAATTCCTGGAAGTTGAGGTCTTATAGCCCGAGCTTTCCTCAGAACCTAAGTCTAAATTGGGCACTTAAAAGTGACCCGAACCTAGCTAATGCAATGCGGATAAGGTCTTACCACCAGGATTGGGGAGCCAACTAAACCTGGGCGCTTTAAAATTATAAATTCAGTTTTTTAATGTTGAGTGGTAGGGACGTTGTTTAAGAAAAGTTTTTGAGAATGGGGCCGACATCTAGAGCGGATCCTAATTGGCCCCTTTGACTTATGTTGGGTTTAATGTTTAAGCTAAAAATAAAATTTAAAGTTTTAGAAATTTAATTTGTTATTAATCTAATGCATGCTGATCGACTCAATTAAATATTTGAATTTGAATGAAAGCTATGAAATAAGAACTCCAGGCAGTCCCGGGCTTACTTCTTAAAACGTTAGAGTTTCTATGTGAGCTTAAATATTTTAATTTTTTTTAAGTAGAAATAATTTTGAATGAGTTCTTAAGAGACTACAATTAAATTTCAGGTCAAATCAAAATCGGCATGCAGGTAAAAAGACTAGAAAAATAGGTAATTCTACTGCACAATTAATTAAATAAATCAATCAAATT
>NW_021319632.1:6462-12398 GCF_001605985.2 Dendrobium catenatum
ACAAGAGATGGAGATTTATATTAGAGGTTCTTAACAATATACACATATATATAAATGAAAATTTTATTAATGTTTCAGTTACTTTTTTTTCTGTTTTTTTTCCTGAGATAGCTTTAATTTGATATATTATGTCGCCTAAAATTTTCATTTATGAACTTTTTTGATGAGCTTGTTAAGCCATCAAATCAGGGGCTGGTCCAACTTTATTTTTTAGGATGGACAAAAAAAAATTTATGGGGAATAGGCAAAGGCTTTTATGATTAATAAAATTAGGGCAAAAAAGTTTTTTGGGAGGGAGCAAAATACCCAAAATATTTCAAAATATCCCTTCTAAAATTTAATATTTTTTTTAGGGTGATCATTTTCCCCCTCAAGACATGGGGGATCCCCTCAATGATCAAATCCATATCAAAATTACGAGAATATAAAATTTTTAAAAAAAAATTCACATGAAAGATAGAAAGAAGGAAATTAAAAAAAAAAAGGAAAAAAAGTCAGATTTGGATAGAGAGAGAGAGAGAGAGAGGAGAAAAGAAGAAGAAGAAGGAAGGATTATGTCAATATGAACATTGTGTCACTTGCCTTCTTTACCAAGTTTTTTAATTAGCTATTACCACATCATCAGCACTAATAAATCTATGGATTTATTTTAGAGAGGAGAATATTAATTATCAAAATTAATTAGAGGAGTTTGTTTACTATAAATTTTAGAAATGATCAAATACGGACATTTAAAATATGCAAATTAACTCAAGAGAAAGAAAAGACAGAAGTTGGTAGGGGAGTTGGGGAGTGATCGAGACAAGAGAGAGAGAGGCGGGGAGAGACAAAAAAAGGAGGAATGTGAGGAGGGAGAAACGGTTGGATGGGAGAGAGAAATTTCACGGAGGGGAATATAAATAGTTTTTTATTAAATAATGAGGAATTTCTTTTTTTTTTTTTAAATTCTAATTAGTAGATACAAAATTATCTATTTTATATCTATTTTGACTTATCAAAATAGATAATTTTTTTCCAGTAATTACAATTTTTACAAAAAATTACTAATTATTATTTAATATTTACTAAAAAAATTACTACTTAATAAAAAGTTATTAATATTTAAATTTTTTGCAATTTAACTTAATAAAATATATGATTTTAAATTAAATTATATAATATTAATATTCATCTTGATATATTCTTAAAAAATCATTTTGATCAAGCACGAATCTCGAGGTAAAATCAAATCTGAAACTTCAAAAAATAAATCCGGAAGCATCTCAACTCCAATTTCAGCGAGCTTATAGTCAAACTGGGTGTCTCGGAAATACGAACCCAACGTCACCAAATTCAACTCGATCCGAGCCCAAATGAGCCCAAATCAAGCACCTGAAGTGCTGTTTGAAAGCTTGCACCACAATTTAAGTCACTAAATGGTCTTCGATTTTAACGAGCTTATAGTCGAATCGAGCAGCTCAACGAGACGAATCCAACGAGCCCAAGATCGCTGAATTCTGACATCACTAAGACCTTCAAATGTCTGAAGAAAGGTGTAACGATCAAAAGATTCAATATCAGCCGTCCATTCGACCACTCCCTATTTGCCCTTGATCTCATGCTTATTTACGAGCTATGCCACTCCAGAGAAACTATAAATAGAGCTCTCATTCCTCATAAGAGGGGACTCAAGCAAGAAGAAGAGAAGAAGAAGAGAAGGAGAAGGAGAATCAGCTCCTCCTCGACCACCGTCGGAGTTCTTCCTACCGCTTGAATAACGCCGGAATTCTGCCGGATATTAGGAGGACATCGGGACTCTGCACAACTTTGTAACTGAATTTCAATTTAGATTGTACTCTGATCGTCCTAACTTGTGGGACGAATCAGCCTCTTGTATCTCAAACGACACTAGTGGAACTTTTCAACTGGGCGCGACCCCGTGGTTTTTCCCCTTTTCAGGGTTTTCCACGTAAAAATCATGATGTTTATTTTCCTTTCATGTTTGTGTGCTGAATATTCGTACAACGCTCGGACGGAAATTTACTAACTCTACCGCCGTGTATATTCTAGCTCGCAACACATCTAATATTAAATATTGTGTCTATTTTAATTTAATAAAAAATTGCTAATTATTATTATTATTATTATTATTTGTAATTAAAATTTAAAAAAGTGAGTCATTTATTTTTCCACACACAAAAAAAAATCCTGAAAAGACAAAGTTTCGTGCAGAGTTTAAATATAGGATGTATTCAGATTTTGTAAGAATACACAATAAATACATAATTTTATAAAAATTCCAACAATACATTTATTATTTACTCTCATAGATTCGAATAATCCAAACTCCAAACTGAATAATTGCTACTGAATATCTCAACAAGGACCAACATAGCAAATGTCTGATGTTGACCGTCTCAGTCCAATTGTATTTTTCCCGAGAAAGACAAGCACTAATCTTAATAACTTGAATAGATAAGCACTCCGACCAATTCTCGATCGAATTAGACGTTTTAACACACAGCTCATCTTGATCTGTTGATTGAGAACTTATGCTTTCAACTAAAAGGTCCTGGATTCGAGTCTTTGTGTATGCGTTGTGTGTATGAGTTTATCTTAAATGACTTAAATATTCCCCCAAAAAAAAATAGATGTTTTACTTTTTCCGACATAAAATTTTAAGAAAAATCTTCCACTAGCAAGGTCGTTTATAAATATAAAAAAATAAATAATGGTTATATTTTTATTTACTATAATTATAAAAATAAAATAATCATGTTTTAGAATATTTTGAGATGACTTCAAAATTTAAAGTCACAATTAATATTCACGGCGGTAGAGAAGTATAAAGTTTAACGTCTTAGTTGTTTTGTACAAAAATCCAACACGCATACATATAAAAAGAGAGAGTGCAACATTCATAAGAGACATCAATATTTTTACGTAAAAACCCCGAAAAGGGGAAAAAACCACAGGAACTGGCCTAGTTTGAATGAATTAACAAGTATTTGCAGTTGATTACAAATGAGGTCCTTCATTGGGTGGAAGACTTTGGCTTGATGTAACAAATATACATCATTGTTCGAATAAAATTTGCTCTCATATTAGACTAAAGCTTCAGTTAATTTGCTAAACCAAAGAAATAAACAATATTTCAAGTTGCTAAATCAAAGAAGGAATATAGAACTCAGACGTGCAAATTATTTAGCAATAAGCAGTTCATCAATGTTCAGATTATATGCCAAGCTTTTGACTCCAATATTTGTTTTGAATTTACATGTTCATCAATGAATTTTAATAGCTTAGCAAAAGACATGCATATTGAGATAGAACTACTAATCAATTAAAGGTCAACTGAAATAAATGAATAGTATTTTATTTGTTTCTATATATGCAAATAGATAAACAAGAATTTGGCAATCTTGGGCTCCTTAGATTCGTCTAATCAAGTCGCTCAATTTGACTATAAGCATGTCACATTTGGAAGCCATTTGGTAACCAAAATTATGGTTTGAACCTTCCAAATACGCTTCGGGTCCTTGATTAATATCTATTTTGAGCTCGGATTGGGTTGAGTTAGGTGTCTTTAGGTTCGTATTTCCGAGACGTTCAGTTCGACTATAAATTTATTGAAATCGGAATTTAGATGATCTCCAATTTAATTTTAGAAGTTTTTAACTTAATTTTGCTCGAGAAACAAATCTATGGCACATGGATGTGAAAAATTTTTAATCGTCATGGAAGCTTTTTCAGATTTAATTGAGAAAGAGGATAGGGACGATATTGCTATACTTTTCTTCATACAATACATGAAGCGAGCTATCCACTGGAGCTGCTACAAGTGACCTGCAAGAAGAGTTAGAGAAAACAAGGAAGAAGATCAAGGCAAAGAACTGAAAGTTAGCCATGAAACTCTCTGTTCATTTCTTATTCCTGTTAGCTACAGTGTCATCTCTTAATATAGAGAAGATGACAGAGTTCGTTACAAGCGAACGACTAAGATGGGTTCTGTAGCAGAAGATCAACGGTGTATGGAAATGGCGCAGAAGTTGGTGCCTGCAGCTCATTGCTTAGTGGATAAGTGAGCCGACTGATCAAATAAGGAGTTGTTATTATCATATGCTTTAACACCCCTCTCAAGTTAAGGGTCTGTTCATAGATCGTTAACTTGGAACGAAGGAGCTGAAACCGGCTGATAGAGAGAGCTTTAGTGAAGATATTAGCAGGTTGATCTTCAAAGGCAAGATGATGCACAATGATCCTTCCCTGACTGATGCAATCACGAATAAAATGAAAATCGATATCAATGTACTTTGTACGAGAGTGAAATACCTGATTTTGAGCAAGAACAAGGGCAAAACTGTTGTCACAGTAAAGGTTTGTTGGCTGAGAAGTGGAGACACTGAAATCTTGCAGAAGTTGACTCAACCATACAACTTCAGCAGCTGTAAAAGCTAAGGCTCGGTATTCTGCCTCTGTCGATGAATGAGCGACCGTGGTCTGCTTTTTGACGCACCAAGAAATTAGTGTGCTTCCAAGGTAAGCACAATGACCAGTAATTGAGCGGCGAGTATGTGGATTAGTTGCCCAATCGTAGTCTGAGTAATTAAGCATGAAGAGTGAGCGACGATGAGGTAATTGGAAGACCCAGCTGCAGTGTTCCACGAACATATCGTAGCATGCGCTTGAGTAATTGAAAATGGATGTCATCAGGTTTATGCATTTGCTGACAGGGCATGTTAACATCAAATGAAATATCAGGGCGAGTAATTGTAAGATATTGTAAAGCACAAACCAGCTGCCTGTAGTGTTCGGGATTTGAATAAAGTTGAGAATTTTATGTAACAGGAGAAATTTTAGTGGGAAGCAGGGACTGCACATGTTTGCAGTTGAGCATACTAGAACGCTACATTAAATTGGTAGCATATGTTGTTTGCGATAAATGCAGACCATAAGGCTTTGGCTGGACTTGGATGCCTAGAAACTAAGATACTTGATCAAGATTGCTCAATTTGAACTTTAACTGCAAGGATTGAATGAGTGTAGAGATGATTGAAGAATCATTGTCAGTAAGTAATATGTCATCGACATATATAAGCATATAGAGCTTTGAAGTGGCTTGAGTATATATAAAAAGTGATGGATCCTCAAGGCTCTTTTTGAAGACAAATTCATGTAAGAAGTTTGTAAAGGTAGCAAACCATTAACTCGGAGCTTGTTTTAGACCATATAAGGCTTTCTTCAAGCGACAAACATGAGTGAGAAATTGACTGTTTGTAAAGCCCTGAGACTGCTTCATGTGTATATCATCAAAATATACTACGCAAGATTTACTTAGGAGTGGTTTGAGTACCTCGTTCATCAGCCACATGAATGTCGTCGGAGCATTGCACAATCCAAATGGCATTACTCGCCACTCTTACAGCCCTTGGCGCGTTTTAAAAACGATCTTCCATTTGTCTCCGGGGCGAACTCGAATTTGGTGGTATCCGCTTTTAAAGTCCAGCTTAGAGAAGACTTCAACGCCGGACGTATTCTAAGTGCAAAGCAAGCATAAGTAACCTTAGAAAAAACTTCTAGAAAGTCAAGTAAGAATGAATTCTTGAATTTCTTCTCATTCAAATTTTCATACCTAATACATGATATTACATGGGTATTTATAGACTAATGTTTACAATGCTGACGTGTTACATGTGGCTGAGAATTATTTGAAAATATGTGGCTGTCGTTGCTCTGGATTGCGGCTATATTCGTCTCCTTCTGTTGTCTCTTCAGTTACTGATTTTCTCCTTCTTGCTCTTCTTGTTAACCTTCTTCTGTTGTCTTCGTTTCTCTTCTCTTCTGATATGCACATGGCACTACAAGAAAATGGGTCAATAGCGACCAAAAAATTAGAGACAAAAAAATTTGGTCGCTAAAAATATCTTTTAGCGACCAAAAATAAGTGTGGCCTCTAA
>NW_021319633.1:0-4797 GCF_001605985.2 Dendrobium catenatum
AAGTAGCCGTTAGCTGTGTACGATTCAAACTCGTAGCAGTAGATCTTATAAATCAGCCGTCGTCCTAGTACAAAGATGTAAACGAACAGTTCAAAAAACAATTCGGTAGCTGTACGATATTATATATCTTACGGTAATGGATCACAAAATACTATTTCGTCACAGGACGATGTGCTGGACGATCAAATGTGTCTTCTGTTTCATCGGTATGGTACGGATTACTATGTACAGTACTGGATGTGAAAAACCAAGAGATCGTCTCAGGATATATCCGAGGGACGATCAAACGACTTCGTCCTCTGTGGTCATGCGTGGTACGATCCGGTTCGTACAGTACGATGTTCAAAATGTAATTAGGCCTGGATTTCATGCACTAATTACGGGTTAATTTAAGTAAGTATTAAAAATATATCGTACAGTACGAACACGTTCGTACAGTACAAATGGCACAAAATCAGTTACTCAAATTAAACTACGATTAGGATTTTGGATCTGAACATATCGTACAGTACGAATATATTCATACAATACGATCTATTCACAGAATCGTCCACATAGCTCTGATCGTACGGTAAGAATAAAATCATATAGTATGATCTCCAGAGAAGAATTTCTATGACATTTTGCATTTAAAAACAAACTGTCTCCCTGTGTGTGTGTGCATGGTTGCTCTTAATCTTATGCATTTTGTGGCCAGACTCAATAAAATAAAATAAAATAAATAGAAAAATACAATGTTTGACTCATACTCCTAATCTACACTTTCTTGAGTCTTCCTTTCGTCCTGAGTCACTTGTGATCTTCCTGAAATGTTAGTACTCAAGGACAATAGCAAATAAAATAGTATTTAATGAAAAGTTGTTCCAAAACACTCATTATTTGGCATCATCAAAATCTCAAACTCGGGGTCATGGGTTAAAACAGAGATTACTAAGGCAGACTTAGGAATTTTTCTAAACCTAAGGACTGAAGGGATTAGAGCCCATACCTTGACCACTACTTTCGATTTTGACTGGTCTACAATAAATGATGTTCTTAGATGGTATGGTGGGATATCTCATATACCAAAAGTGTCATCTCTTAATCAAAAGCTCGTATCATCTACAATAAATATTACTCCTCTAATTTCTATCGTGACCTATTTGATTATGACTGACCAACCTATAGATGAAGCCCAACTAATCATTGACTATCTTTATGGACTTTCTGAAATTGGTCATGTCACCCATAAAAGAAAGAAGAACATTTCCATAGGACATCTTGTTGCCTATATTTTGGAGAAGAAGTATGAATTGGTTCATCCAGATCATGATTTTGAAGAACCTCTCTACTACAACGACTGATCTTTTAGAGCAATCTTCAATAAAGATAAACCACGTAAACCACATGTTATTAGTGACTCAGAGGAGGAACCTGAACCTGCACCAGCTAGTGAACAAAATTACCAAGATTTGGTTCAGAATTTGATCGTTTAAAGTCTCATTTTGATCAAGATCAAATTGAAACTCACTTACAACAGCAGGATGTTCAGTACAATCAAGACATGGGATGTTGCAAATCTATTTTTCATGACTTATGTTTTGATGCTTCCTTTCCTTCTCTTCTCTTCTTCTCTCTCTTTGCTGGATCCCTCTCTTAATGGAGAATGAGGCTCTATTATAGATTTCTGGAGTGGCATGGCCCTGATTAATATAGGCTATGAGAAGGCGTAGGAAGAGTCTGATAATGTAAGAGAGAGTGGTCATATAGAGACAGATTTAGTTTAGACCCCGTAGTCCGATACCTTAGAATCTGCGTGAAGAATCGGAAATTTGCGTCTAGACAAGAATTATGTCACCGCTCAACGCAGGTTAGCGTTCATGGAGGGAAACCATAACACGGTGTTTTCTTTTAATTTGGATATAGATACGAATAATCATGATGATTTGTGCACTTATCTTCGACATAGTCTAAGTATCAGAATATAATTTTGTTGAATTACCATATTAAAAACTACAGCGCAGTGGGAAGATAACATGAAAAAAGAAAATTCGGCAGATTTGCGTGGAACAGATACGTCAACCGAGGCTTAGTACACCACCAAGAAGAACAAAATTTAGTTAAATTTGAACGCCGCAAGCAGTTTATCGTACATTATGAGTGGTGAGTCCATATGTTCCAATTATCCTATTTGCTCCTCGGGTTCTTATGGTGAGAGCAACACCGCCTATAAAAACTCAGGAACCACAAATTGTTAGAATTTAGAGACCAACCTATTGGGTCGTTTTCGAGAAAAGTAGAAATATCAATGAATGTGTTGTTCTGTGATCATGTATTTGGTCGTCACAACAATGATATATCTATGGGTGAACAGGTAATTGTGTGATGTGATCTAGCATGCATAGGAGAACGTGCTTTACTCCAGGAAACATTCTTTGATAATTTTGATTGAGTTAATGCCTTGGTCTTCTAGGTTTGCATTTGAGAATTCAAAGTGGGGAAGTATTCCCTCAACTCTCTCAGCGTGTATCAACTTCATTTTTAATCCAAGTTTATGTTTTTTTAGACATCATTCTCAACGCTCAACTTTTGCTTCTTCCTTGAGAAAGCTTTTTGAATTGCCTTGTGATAAGGCAACTTCATAACGCTCTCAGACCGAAGAATCAGAGTTGATTTTGTGCGCCGTTCAGTGAATGTTTTCTCCTTCTTCTTCTCACCTGCATCAAGGATTTTTTGATTCAGCCCTTGCTCATATTAATGAGTGAGACAAGTAAAATCATAGAATAGTGTTCAAATTCTAGATTCAGTTTATTTGCAGTGAATTTTAGCATCAAAAGATGAAGGTAAGCTCTAAAATTTTGTTTATTTTTCAAAATTCAAGTTCTCTTCCTAAGGCGATGCAAATTGAAATACAATCTGAGTAAACCTAGTATCATGTCAGATTAATTGATTCATGAGGTTTCATATGAAAACGTTTATAGTCATTGAAAAAAATGGTTTCAAACAAGATTGTGTTTTTACTTCATTGGTTCCTTCATAGTGATCTAATTTAAACCCAATTTCTGTTACTCATTTTGGCAAGTGGACTTGATGTATCCTCAGATTTTAAGCACAGAAAAATAGTTAAACTTTTTGCTTTATTGAGCTAATCTCTTTCATCAAAGTCATTATAAAAGCAATTTTCAGTTTAACGACATAGCTTATGATTATATGATCAGAGACAGGAGGTGGATAATAACTTCTTGATGTATGGATAGAATCACAGTGCGATAAATCTGTAGGATTGATAACGAATGTTGACGGCGGGTTTTCAGAAATCAATAGGTGGTTATTGAAGGGGAGGTCGGGATAATGATACCTTCGCTGAGTGTTACGATTTCCAAAAAAGGTTTAGCCATGGATAAATTCAAATTTTCAAATCTAATTTTTTATGATCCGTCTTATACCACTAGTTCGTTAGGGATTTAGGCCTATAGAATTGGCCAAGCGAACCAAGAGGGGGGGGGGTGAATTGGTATTTGTAAATTTTCTTTTCAACAAAGAAGTAATCTCATAAACCAATAATACAAAATAAGTGTAGAAATTAAAGTTGTGGAAGCAAAGATAAGACACAGATATTTAGTAGTGGGTTTGGTCACTGCGGACATACGTCGCCTTCGGAGGAGCCCTCGAGTATTGCACTACAATCGTGACTATCCTTTACCAGCTAGGCGGAGAAGCGTTACAAAGAACCTCTTTTCTATCACCCGGCAAGGTTTCGGGAACCTATCTACTTTTGCTTCCTCTGATTGGCAAAGAACACAATCATGACTGATCATTACCTCTGCGACCTTCCCGAACGGACACTCTAGAACAAAAGAAGTAGAGCGACTCTTGAAGAACTTATGAATCCCTCATAAGTCTACCTCAGCAATTCCTCTCTATCTCTTCTCTTCTTTCTCTCTCAAGTCTTCTCAGGTCAAGGTAGCATGCAAGATGTTCAAAATGTTGAATAATAGCTCTTAAATAGATGAGCTTCAAGGAGATCTATTATTATAAGTTGCCGAAATATCGTCCGCGATATGGGAATCGTCCTGGCCGATCGGTACAAATTCTCAGAAGATGCCGAAGTTTTCATCGACTAATGCAGCTGGATGATTTAAAATTTGGTTGATCATTCAGGCCGATCTCACGATCGCCTTGCCCGATCAGTTCATTAGAGGAAATCATTCAGAAGCATAGCCCTGAATTGTGCTGGCCGATTTTATCATCAAGTAACTAGGTTTTTGGATAGATCTTTCCAGCCGATCCTGGATCGTCCAGACGATATGATCGTATCAATCTCCTTAATTACTTTCTGATTTGTTATCAATTAGGCATAATTTGTGAATATCGGTCCAGGCGATCCAGATCGTCCTGACTGATTGAACGAAAGAATACAGATAACCTTAATGTGTTTTATTGCGACAATTTCTTCTGTTTTGAGCTAATCGGACTGGCGATACAGTATTGTCCAGGAGGATCTGTAATGATAGCTGCATCACATCTAAGATCTTGTTTTAGATTTTCTATTTTAAGCTGATCGTTAGGACGATGTAAATATCGTCTCGACGATATGATAAATATAAAATTCTAAGTCTCTCAGTTGTGTGTAGAGTTATTAGCATCACATCTCTTTAAATATTACAGAATACGACTCAAGAAGAGAAAAAGCAAATTAATAGACTGATCAACCCTAACCTACGCATCTTGAGACTGGCTTCGTTTGTTCGTCCGATCTTCGATTCTGAACATATGAAGTAACAGACAGTCCCGCCAAGAGATCATGTGTTTCATCAT
>NW_021319633.1:4897-10886 GCF_001605985.2 Dendrobium catenatum
CCGTCTTGTCATTTAGTAATTTCAATCTACTTTCTTCTTAAAAACAAATGACCTAATCACAGAATGGTCAGAGTTAAAGGACATTTTTGCAAGAAAGAAGTGAAAGGTCTCCTTATTGTAGAAGTAAACTAGAGTGAGAATGAGGCCAAATTGGGTGGTAGTAAACAGATTCATTACCTAAAAATTCAATTGTTCTTATAAAAGAACTCTAGAAGGGGTGATCGTAGCAGAGGAAAATCTAGGAAAAGGCTCGTCGTTGGCCTTGGACAAAAAGTTATCACTAAAGTTTTTGGGAGGACCCTTGGCTAAAACATTTTGCCTTTTGCTAGAGCTTTCCATAGAAATGTTCTAGGGAAACAGAGGTTTGAAAGGGATGTTTGAAGTGATGATAGTTGAGTTCAAAGCCCGCCAATTTAATGAAATACGACTTGCTCGTACAGACAAAATTAATTTTATCCCGTATGAATTTCAGTTCGTCCCATACGAACAAATTTCGTATGCACTAACGAAAGAGTTCAAAAATGAAACAGCTTTTTGTAATCACATAAGTAACGATATGTCCTTTCGTACAGACTTTTGACCAAACGATCGTACAGACGAACAGGTGTTCTTCCTAGATGATCAGATAATAAAGATCATTTTAATGGCAGTTGAAATCGTCCCCCACATCGAATCGCCAAGCGTTCGTCTGTACGAACCAAAGGATCGTACGTACGATCATGCATAATAAAAACTACCTTATCCGTTTAAGTGTCAATCAATCATACATATGTTTAAAAATTTCATCCAGACAATCGTACCGACAAAGTGAAAAATAAATATTGAAAAACTGTACGTAAACCGTTCAAATCCGTTAGTTAACACACTACACAGTTCATCCCGTACGAAAGTAATTTTGTCTTCGACGATTTTCACTCAATTTTTCAAAACATGCGCTCAAAAATCTAGATGTGAAAATTTTTCAAAAATTGAAATAAAAACACAATAGAAAAATACATAAAATCACAATATCACAAATAAAAAAATACTAACTAGAAAAATACACATCAATGATGCAGAAACATTTTAATTAAGCATTCAAATCGATCACAACAAGCCAAGTTCTTAATGCACTGAAAGTATCAAAAGCTAAAGATTTTGTAAAAATGCCTGCAAGTTGATTTTCTGTAGAAACATGAATGAGTTCAATTTCCCCTTTGAATACATGATCCCTTATGAAATGATGCCTGATGTCTATATGTTTGGTTCTTGAATGTTAAATAGTATTTTTAGAAATACAAATAGTACTAGTGTTATCATAATAAATTGGAATAGTGCCTATAGTTAATCCTAAATCAATCAACTATTGTTTCAACTAAAGTACTTGTGCCACAGAACTTTCTAATACAATGTATTCAGCTTCAGCAGTAGATAGGGCTACTGAATTTTGTTTTCTACTAGACCAAGAGACTAAGGAATTTCCAATAAACTGACATGTTCCAGAAGTGCTCTTTCTATCAACCCTATAACCTGCAAAATCAGAATCTGAATAACTAATTATTTCAAATAAAGTTCTAAACTTAGGATACCAAATTCTTATGTTCTGAGTTCCTAACAGATATCTTAAAATTATTTTTACTACTGTCAAATGTGATTCTTTTGGATCTGATTGAAATCTAACACACAAACAAACACTACATGATATCGGGTCGGCTAGTTATCAAGTAAAGCAAAGATCCAATTATCCCTCTAAATTTCTTTTGATCAACAGATTTTCCCTTAGGGTCCTTATCTAATTGAACTGATGAACTCATGGGTGTACTAACAGGTTTAGCATTGTCCATTTCATACTTTTTGAGGATGTCCTTAACATATTTAGACTGACTAAGAAATGTTCCCTCCTCAAATTGCTTAATGCTAAAGCTTACAAAGTAACTTAGATCTCCCATTAAACTCATCTTAAATTCAGTACTCATTATTTTAGAAAAATCATAAAAAAGATTTTTATTTGAAGATCCAAAGATGATGTCATCAACATAAATTTGTACAATGAGTATATCCTCTCCTACTTTCTTTAAAAAGAGAGTTATATCCACACTTCCTTTTTCAAATGATCTTTCAAGTAGGAAGGTGCTCAATCTCTCATACCAAACCCTAGGCGCCTATTTCAATCCATATAATATCTTTTTTAATTTGAAAATATGATTTGGATATTTAGGATTTTCAAAACCTAGAGGTTGTTCTACAATAACATCTTCATGAATTATCCCACATAAGAAGGCACTTTTTACATCCATTTGGTATAATTTAAATCCTCTAAAATAGGCAAAGGCTAATAAAACCCTAATTGCTTCAAGTCTAGCTACAGGGGCAAAAGTCTCCTTAAAATCAATCTCTTCAATCTAATTATACCCCTTAGAATCTAATCTAGCCTTATTTCTAATGACTACTCCTGAGTCATTCATTTTCTTTTTTAATACCCACTTAATTCCAACTACACTTTGATCCTTTAGCCTTACAGTTAATTCCCAAATTTTATTTCTTACAAATTGATTTAACTCTTCTTGTATAACCAAAATCTAAAATTCATCCAAAAGTACTTGATCAATATTTGTGGGTTCTATTGTTGAAAAGAAGGCTGAATGAACGACTTCTTTGTTTTGTCCATGCCTAGTCCTTACACCATTACTAGGTTCACCTATAATCAATTCCTTTTGGTGATTTTTAGAAAATCTCAAATCTCTAGGCAATGGATTTTCTATCTCTAAATTTTCTTCCAAATTTTCTTTCAAATTTTCTTCCAAATTTATTTTATCAATCTTTTGGGAGTTAATCTCAATCTCATCTTCTACAATATTTGGTTCTTCCAAAATTTTTGATTCATCAAATACAACATGTGTGGTCTCCTCAATTACCCAAGTTCTTTTATTGAATACTCTATAATATTTTCTAACACTTGAGTATCCTATAAAAATTTCTTCATTTAATTTGGGATATAATTTTTCTAAGGCAGATTTTCTATTATTATGAATAAACATCTTACATTCAAAAACATGCAAATGTGACAAATTAGGTATTTTTCCTTTTAGCAACTCATTGGGTGTTTTATTTAATTTTGATCTCACATTCAACCTATTCATAACATAATATGTAGTGCTAACTGCCTCAGCTCAAAAATATTTAGGAAGTGAGTATTCTGCCAACATGGCTCGAGCAGCTTCTATTAATGTTCTATTTTTCCTTTCGACTATCCCAATTTATTGAGGGATTTTAGATGCATAAAGGTTGTGATCAATCCCTTTCTCCTTACAAAAATCCTCAAATTTTTCATTCTCAAATTCTCCTCCATGATCACTTTGAATTGTTAAAATTTCACATCCTAACGTTCTTTGAATCCAAGTAAAAAGTTTCTAAATTTCTCAAATGATTCACTCTTATGAAATAGAAATCTAACCCATGTTAATCTAGAGTAATCATCCACAATCACAAATCCGTATACCTTCTCTCCTAGACTTATAGTTCCAACTGGTCTAAAAAGATCCATATGCAAAATCTCTAATGGTTTACTAGTTCTAAGATCCTTATTAGACTGAAAAGAGGATTTCATCTATTTTTCTAATTGACATGCATCACAAAGATGGTCCTTTGTAAAGTCTAGTTTAAGTATACCTCACACTAAGTTCTTTTGGGTAATTCTCCTAAGGTTTTTCATGCTAGAGTGACATAGTCTCCTATGCCAAAGCCATGACTCATCAGATATAGTTTTCAAACAAAAAGCAGTAGGAGTTTTAATACAATTCAAGTCTAATATATATACATTGTTTATCCTAATACCATTAAAAACATCATTTCCATTTAGGCTTACTATGCAGCTAGTAGGAAAAAATTTTATACAGTATCCTTTATCACATAGCTGGCTTATACTTAACAAATTATGCTTTAAGTCTTCTACCAATAACACATTTTCAATGAAAAAATTCTTAAGATTTCCAATCATACCTGACCCAACAACCTTCCTTGTGGTGTTATCTTCAAGTGTAACCTTGCCTCCACTCCTGCCTTCCAGGGATATGAATTATGTAGTATCTCCAGTCATATGCTTTAAGCATCTACTATCAAGGTACCATATGCTCTCACGAGGTCTTGTGTGAGAGCAACCCTGTAAAATTATCAAATGTTAGACCTGGGAACCCAAACTAGTTTGGGTTCTCCTTTTGGTAATTTATAAATAGATGCATGTATGATATGTCTATGTTTCATCTTAGGTTTTCACACCAAATAAGTTTTCTTCTTCAAAGTAAAGGTGTGAGCTATATGTCCAATCAATCCATAATTATTACATATTTGACTTTTGGAAATGGATTCCTAAGCCTTCTACTATTCATCTATCTTTTGAGGGATTGCAAAAATTTAGGATACAAAATAGAATTAGTGAAATCTTCTAGTTTAGGCGGTATCCTATTATCCTAGAGAGCATTTATTTTTAATTTATAAAATGAATTCATATCTTCCAAAATTTGATTTGTATAATTAACTCGATATAATTTGCTCTTCGATTTGTCTTTAAAAATTTTAATTTTTTTTCAAGATAAGCATAAGATGATTTTAAATTTTTATGATCTTTATTCAAGTCATCATACTCTTCAAGTAATTTTATGTTGTTGTCATCAATTAAAGCATAATCTTTTCTAAGAATCTCTTGTTCTTTTTGCAATTTAATAAATTTTAAATTCAGACTAGAATGCATTTTCTTTAACTTCATATATGCTTCATGTAAATGTTCAGAGACTTCAAAAAGTTCATTGTAAGTAAAGTCACATACCTCTTCTTGATCTGATTGATCAAGACTATCGATCATTAAGCATAGATTAGTAACTTCCTCTTCCTTTTCAGTCTCTGATGAGTCTGAAGCTGAGTCCGCCCAGAAAGCTTTTTGGAACTTCTTCTTGCCCTTCTTCTTAATTGGTTTCTCCTCTACCTTCTCATTGCTAGGAGTGGCTTTGAGTTTTGGGTAGCCTGTCTTAATATGTCCAGGTTTCCTACACTCATAGAAAATAACATCATTTGAAACCTTCATATTTCTATTAAATTTACCTCAATTCCATTGATGGGATCTCTTCTTCTTCCTCTTCAGAAAGCTTCTGAATTATCTATTCATTAATGCGATGTCATCTTCATCCTCTTATTGTGAGTGTTCACTCTCAGACTCCTCCACTTTTAGTGCTATGTTCTTCTCCCTTCATGGTTGACCTGCATCAATCTTTCTTTGGCTAACTCCTTATTCATAAGCAATTAGTGATCCAAGAAGATTGTCAATAGAGTATATATTTAGATCTTTAGACTCTGTAATTACAGTAATTTTAGCATCATAAGTAGTAGGTAAACAATTAAGTATCTTATTAACCATTTCAGCATTCGTTAGTTCCCTACCTAATGCATGTAAATAGGCGACTATTTGTGTGAATCTTATGTACATATCAGAAATAGATTCATTTGATTTCATGCAAAATAATTCATGATCATGCAACAAGATATTAAGTCTAGATTGCTTAACCTCATTAGTCCCCTCATAAGCTATACAAAGTCTATCTCATATGTTCTTTCCACTCTTGCAAGTAGAAACCCTCATATATTCTTCTGATTTAAGAGCACAAAAGAAACTATTCAAGCATTTGGCATTTAGTTATGCTAAGTCACGTTGTTCTACTATCCAGTCCACAAAAGGTGTTTCAACTCTAACTCTGTCAACTAGTCTAATTGGTTTTGTATATCCTTCCTGAACTAAGATTCACATACGGTAATTAAGTGACTGTAAAATGTAGACATGCATGTTTTCCAATAATCAAAAGAAATATTATCAAATAATGGAGGTCTAGTTATAGAGTAACCCTCAGGTGTATTTTGATTTCCAAATGTAGTCATCTACGTTAATCAAAAATTAGTTTAAAGCTATGATTTTGAATCAAAGCTCTAATACCACTTGTTGAAACTTATTCGATATGAATTAGGT
>NW_021319634.1:0-5857 GCF_001605985.2 Dendrobium catenatum
GCGAATAGACAAGACCAAAAAAATGAGGCGAAGCACTTCGGTGATGGGGCGAAGCAGTTCGGTGAGCAAATACATTGCCGAGAAAAATGCAGAAGTCTCGAAAACAAAAAAGAGACGTTGAAGATCTAAACGGAGAAGAAAATACCTTGTCGAGAAAAATGAGATTCGACCGGGTGAGGGCGAAGCTGTTCGGTGCGGGGGCAAAGCACGGTGAGGACGAAGCAATTCAGTGAGGCTTATTTAACGGGACCAAACGGAGTGTTATATTTGATGTGTGGTAGGGCTTTTAGGTGGTAAAATAGTAAAAAGTTAAGTTTGGATGTGAAATGGGTAAATAGAAGTGTTTTAAGTGTTATGTATGCAAAAATCCTTTTTTTTTTTGTCCATTTGCATGAGAAGAAAGAATATTTAAAGTTGTTCACAGCTGTTAAGCAGGAATGGAATTAGGATTTTAAATTAAAGTGTACTATACAGTTGAGTTCAATAATTGGGATTATTTACATATAATAAACAACTTGCTCCGCTCCCGAGTCACGACACACACTTTCACGCAATTGAACGGCAATAACCCCATGTGAAAAATATTTATGCATAGAAGCTATGTTTTTTTGCATAGCGATTTTAATTTATTTTCAGTTTTTTTTTATCAAGGAATTCTATTTTTTTGTTTAAAAGAATTCTGTAAATGAATAAAATGAATTACTATTTTAGAAAGTTTTAATTTATTTAATTAGTTTATTATTTCTTTCCGACATTGCAATATGTTTAATGAGATTTATATCTCATAAATAAAAATTTAAAAGTAAAGTCCAGTTATTATGTTGATTTATTAATTAATATTTTATGAATATATAAACATGATGATGATTTATAGAAGGCTAATATGTATGTAATTTTCTTACTAAATTGGTGATTTATATGTTGAGAAAATTACATAAATAATTTCTTTTATATATATTTAGTCAATTAAAATAAATATTCATTATTTAATTTGTTTTTACAATAAGCATAATATTTAATCATCAAAGTGATCAAATTAGAAAGTATTTGTGAATATCAAATTAAATTTATTTAATTACTCATTAATATGTGATTCTAATGATGAACGATATAATGAATTTTTTATAAATTTTATCATGAGTGATTAAAGTTCATTGGTTATAATTTATTTAAGGATAGCCCAAAAGTTGAGCATAATTGTAGTCATGAGCATAATTAAGGTTAATCAATACATTTGATTAGATATGTTTTGTATATCCAAAGATAGCAAACATATTTAATTAATGTATATGTGATTACTATTTAACTGAAATTATATATTGAGCAGCAATTATATTTAGTTTTGTGTATTATGGTATCACCCAAAGAAGAACTTCAATATACATTTATGTGATTATATGATTATTATCTAAATTTATTTTAAGTCATTGTGTTTATAACTCAAACAATTAATATGTGAGCATTAAATATTTTAATGTGTGTATTTTTGTTACTCTACATTCACGAGCTTTTTCTATTATAAAGTTCAATGGGCTTAATTTTTATAAATGGAATGAACAAATACAGTTTCATTTAGGTATTTATTATCTGGATTTGGCACTTCTTAATGACAAGCTCGCCGTTATTACTTTTATTAGTAGCAATGAACAAATTAACAACTTTTTATAATGCTTGGGAGAGATCTAAGAGACTTAATTTGATTTTTACATGAATGACTATGACTGAAATCATTAAGACAGCCATTCCCAAAATTGAAAATGCGAAGGAATTTATAACATTTATGAAAGAACTATCTCAGACTCAGTCTAAATCCGCTGATAAATCATATGTTGGGAAATTAATGAGTATGATAACTAGCATGAAGATTAATGGTTCACATACCATGCATTAGCATCTTACTAAAATGATAAATATTGTAGCAAGATTAAATACTATGTGAATGAATGTGAGTGAAAGTTTTCTTACACAATTTATTGTAAACTCCTTGCCTCATGAATTTGGTCCATTACAAATAAACTATAACACTATTAAAGATAAATGAAATGTGACTAAATTACTAAGCATGCTAATTCAAGAGGAAATAAGGCTTAAGAAATAAGAAATTCATTCAATTAACCTCATGGTTAGCCTGAAATTAGAATGGGACTAGGGGTGTAACTGAGTCAAGCCGACTCGTGAGCTGACTCGAGCTCGACTCGCTAACGAGCTCGCGAGTCGAGCTTATCGAGTTTCGAGCTCGAGCTCGAGCAGAATTTAGAGCTCGGTGTGTTATCGAGCTCGAGTTCGAGTTAGGATAGAGTTGTGTTCGAGCTTTTTAAACGAGCTCGATCTCTAGCTCGAGCTTTCGAGTCGAGCTCGAGCTTGATATTTTTAAAACCAGTCGATCTCGAGCCCACTTATCGAGCTCGAATTCGAGCTCGAGCTCGAGCTCGAGCTCATTAAGAATTAAATGAGCCAGGCTTCATAAGGCAAATACTCGCGCGACTCGACTCGACTCGTTTACACCCCTAAATGGGACCAATAAAGAAGAATGCTAAGGGTTATGAAGGACACATGAAGGCTAATGTATCCTCTAGACAAAACCAAAAGAAGGGACAAAACAATGATAAGTGTCATTTGTGTCACAAGTATGGACACTATCAGAAAGATTGATAGAAATGTATGACTTGATTAAAAAAAAAAAGGCAAGTCTAGTGTTTTTTTATGTTTTGAATCAAATTTGGTAGATGTTCCTTATAATACTTGATGGATTTATTCTTGTTGTACCACACACATTTTAAATATAAGATTCCTTATAATCCAAACCATAAAGTCGAATGAAAAGTTTGTCTTTATGGGTGATAGAGTAAAAGTTCCAATTGAAGCTATTGGAATATATTACTTAAATTTAGATATCGAACATCATATATATCTTTTCAAACTCTTTATGATCCATCTATTTCTAGAAATTCAATTTCATTATCTAAACTTGATACAACTTTATATTATTTTAAGTTTGAAAATGGATGGTTTATTATAATTATTTTATTATCATTGGTGTTATTTGTGATGGTATATATAAATCACAGCTTAATAAATTATTTGCTGAAACATTATTGACCTTGCATCATAATATTTGCATGAAACATTATTTGATGACAGATATGCTTATTTATGACAAGAGATTGGGTCATATATCTAAAGAAAGAATATAAATAGTAGTGAAAAATAACATTATTCTTGAATTAGATTTCATTGATATGGTATATGTGTGAATTATATTAAAGGAAAATCTATAAAATACATAATTAAGAAAGTAGCCATAAGAAGCACACATCTGTTAGAGATTACACACAGTGATATATATGGGTAGTTTGATATTTCATCTTTAAGTGGAGAAACATATCTCATTACATTATTGATGATTTTTTATGTTGTGGCTATGTTTATTTGTTGAAAGAAAAGTCTCAATCAGTAAATTCTTTTGAGGTATTAATTAATGAGATTGAGAGATAATTAGATAAAAAGCTTAAAATTATTAAGTCTCAAAGAGGTGGTGAATATTATCGAAGACTTAAGGAATATGAACAATATCTTGATCTATTTGTTTAATTCTTAAAAAAGCATGGAATATGTGATCAATACATATTTCCAGGTACACCAAAATAAAATGTGTTAAAAAAAGAGACAATCATGCTCTAATTTATATGGTTAGAAGTATGTTAAATATTTCATATTTACCCCTTATTATTATGGTTGTTTGCATTAAAATATGCTATATTTCTATTAAATAGGGTTCCTAGTATGACAGTTTCAAAAACTCCAACTATAAACTCGAAGGAAACCTAGTTTAAGGCACCTACATATTTGAGGTTGCTCAGCAAAATCAAGAATTTATAATCCACATGAAAAGAAATTGGATTAATGTTTAATTAGTTGATTTTTCATTGGTTATCTTGAAAAAACTAAAGGGTATAGATTTTATTATCTTAACCATAGACAAAAATTATTGAAACTCAAAAGGTTAAATTTATTGAAAATAACGATATTAGTGATAGTTTAGAATCACGAAATATTGAAATTCAAAAAGAAGTGGTGATTCCCTTACCCACAACTTCTTATAAAGTTGTTCTTAAAATGTTGAACAATTTAATAAATTCAAGAACAACAGATGAAATAACTATCTTCTCATAATGAAACTATAATTAATGAACCTATAATTGGTGAACCTCAAGAAAATCATTAAGGAATTCTCAAAGAAAAATAAAATATCATATTTTGGATTATTATGTTGTTTATTTACATGAATCAGAATATGACTTAGGCATTAATGATGATCCAGTTTTATTTTTTTTATTATGACTTAGCCATGAAAAGTATTAATTTTGAAAAAATGGTTAAATGCCATGAAACAAGAGTTAAAATTAATGATTATAATAAAGTCTAGGATCTTATTGATTTGCTTGAAAATTTAAAAAGAATTGGATAACAATGGATCTTTAAGATCAAATGTGACTCTAATGGAAAAATAGAATGATATAAACTCATCCTTGTTACTAAATATTTTTACACTGAAGGATGGTATTGAATAAAAAGAGATATTTTCTCTTGCTTCTAAAAAGGACTCATTAAGAATAATTATGGAATTAGTAGCTCATTATGATTTAGAGTTATATCAAATGTATGTGAAAATATCTTTGGTAATGGAGAATCAAATATTGGGTACATTTTCTGTTTGTTGTTTGTATGTAATAACATTTCAGAGAAATTATACTCCAGACTACTGAAGACTTCAAGATAGAGTATATTAAAGTTTCATATAACGAAGTTTATAAATTTTTTATTTTTTCTTAGGTCTGAGAGTGTAATTGTAATTGGGTAATCATGTACACACACACTAGGGGAGTGATTCAAAACTTAAGAATATGAAAACTAATCTTTTTATATAATTTCCAATCATACAAGACGATTTGTCAAGTTACTTTTCACCAAAATGAAGTTAATCAAATCATGCCTTTAATTTTTTTTTTTAAATTGTTCGTATTGTACAGTAGTTTTTCATACAAATGATTCAAAGAGTACAAAATAGGTGCGTACCAATTCATCCCAAATGAACTCATCATTTTTGAATTGTTTATACTGTATGAAGTTGGTTCGTATAGATAATTCATAGAGTATAAAATCAGTGCGTACCAGTTCATCCCAAATGAACTCATCATTTTTTAACTATTTGTACTGTATAATGTATATTCATATAGATGAATCAAAGAATATGAAATGGGGTCATCCAAATTTGTACCAAATGAAGCATGATTTATTTTAACTATTTATACTATACAATGTCAATTCGTATAGATGATTGACAGAGTACAAAATGAGGTTCGTACAAGATCATACCAGATGAATTAGTTCAGTTTTGAACTATTCATACATTACGATATCAGTTCTTACAGATGATTGATAGAGTATGATATCAGGTTCGTACATAGATTTTTAAGCTATTCGTACAAACAATTCTTAATCGTCCTGTATGATCCTAGGTCGGTTGACTTGTAATTTTTAGTTATCTAGATAATTTTTCTTGTGTTTACTATACAATAGTCCTAAAAATTTACACTCATATCTATTGTTATGATTTTTTCTTGGAGTGGCTATTGAGTATGAGGGTTTGGGAGAGATTATGAGAGTGAAGTATTATAGATCAAGTGAGGGGGGAGTTGTGAGGGATTTACAAGGATACCCAAAGAAAGGAACTTTTTTTCCTTCTTCATATTTCTGCCCATGTCCTTTAGAGGATTTTGAGAGAAGTTCTTCAATATTGGATCACGGTACTTTGTCGTCACTATTGAGTCTAGTAAATAGGTTGTTATACCTAAGT
>NW_021319634.1:9049-19729 GCF_001605985.2 Dendrobium catenatum
TGGACAAAAATTGGTTCGTCCGGACGAAATTCTTACAAAGGCCAAATCGTCCTGGACGATATTTAATTTCATCTGGACGAAAATCTTATAGAGAGAAGATCATCCTGGACGATATTTAATTTCATCTAGATGAAAATCTTACAGAGAGCAAATCGTCATGTATGATAATTTAATTTCGTCTGGACGAAAATCTTACAGAGAACAAATCGTCATGTATGATAATTTAATTTTGTATGGACGAAAATATTACAGAAAACAAATCATCCCGGACAATTTTTAATTTCTTCCAGGACGAATAGGACTTAGAAAATTTTTCTGGCCAGTTCCTATTCGTTCCATGTGATCTTAATAGGAGATAACTGTCTGATCGTCCCGTACGAACTGATATCATCCCGAAAGATCACTATAAATTTTATATGATCACCTTGTTTGTGTGTGTGTGTGTGTTTTTTTATTCACTCAATTACAATCACTCCCTCTCAAATAAAATGATAATTTTAAGCTTCAAAAAGTAAAAGGTATTTCTTGCTGAATTTTATTTGAAGACTTCGTGTTTGAGAGTTTGTTTCACCTGAAATGTTAGTACACACAAAATCAAATACAAATCTTCTAAATTTGTTAGGAGATAACTACACATTTGAACAATAATATTTGGAATCATCAAAACTATACAAGTTGCAAAAATGTAAAACATGCAAATAACAACTATTTTAACAGTCACCAGGAGGGTGAGAAAGGATGTTGAAACTATACCATCACCAGGAGGGTGAGAAAGGATGTCGATACTCTGTCATACCGGGTTGGTCAAAGAGAGTTTGTAATAAATTGTATGCATTGCTATAGGGGAAAAAGAAGAGACACTTTGATTTAGTGCATTACCTGGAGAAGGAGTCTTCAGGGAGTGGATGTAGGTCTAGGTTGGCGGAACCTTTATAAAATTTTGTGCTCTTCTATTCTCTTACTTTTTATTATATTTTTTGAAAGTTCTTTAGGGATATTAAGCACTTATGAACTAGCCCCAAGGCTAACTAAGAGGGGGGGGGGGGGGGGGGGGGGGGGTGAATTGGTATTTAAAAATTTCTCCAAGTAAAAACACAAACATAAACAAACCAAGATTCACCGCAAGAGAAATGATGTACAAAAATTAAATGTAGAAGAATAATAAGAAAGAACACACTAGATTTTATAGTTGTTTGACCAAATTGATTTATGTTCACTCCCCGGAGTCTCTCCTCCCGGTATTCCACTAAACTCAATGTTTCTCCTTTTACCCCCACATCAAGGCAGAGAAGCCCATACAAAAACCCCTTTTTATCGACACCAATGAGGTAGAGAACCCAACTCCTTTTGCTACCTCACCCAACTCTTTTTTCTTCCTCCAAAAGCATGTAGAGAACCTAACTCCTTTTGTTTCCTCTAGAAGCAGGTAGAAAACCAAAATCCTTTTTCTTCCTCCAAAAGAAGGCAGAGAACCTTGATCAATTACTAAAGTAGACCTCTCTCAAACCTCCAAGGAACCAGGGACGATTATCGGAGAAGATGACTCAAATCCTTGCTTGGAGCAACCTTTATGAAACCCCTCACAAACTCCACCTCATAAGATCCTCTCTCTCTCTCCCATGCTCTCCCTCTCCTCTTCGCTCTCTGAGGTTAGGATAACAACAAAAGATTTTCCCTTGAGAAAATAAGAGATCTTTTAAATAAGGGCTCTAATTAGAAACTAATTGTTAAATGTCATATTGTATGATCAGTTCAATTTTAGCTCAATTAGCCAGGATGATTTGGAAGAGTTTTGATGATTAGAAGGTTATATTATTCAGATCATCCAAGATGATAGGATATCATTCTGTACCATTAGTTCAAGTCATTGAATATCATCAAGACCGTCGCCTAAGATTGATGTCTAGATGATGGAAAAATAACTAGATTGTTGAGGATGATCCCACGATCACCCAGGCTGATTAGAACAAAATGACCAATATCGTCCAAAACATTGCCCTAAATGGATGTCTTGATGATGAAAAAGTAACTTGATCGTCCAGGCCGATCTCACGATCGTCCCAAATGATTAGTTCAATTCAGTATATATCGTCTAGAGAATCATTCTTAATGTAGCCAAGCTGATTATTGATCATCCATAAAGAAAGTTTGTGAACTGATTTTCCAAGATGATATGATTGAACAATCAAACCTTAATTTCTTTTCTTAATTACTAGATTAATTTTGGTATAATTATACTGCATCATCTAGGACAATGTCGTAGACGATGTCCAAAAATAAAACATGCATAAATAGATATGGCGGCTGATTCTTTCTGATTTGAGCCTATCATCCTAGACGATGCTAATATCGTCCATGATGATTTACTTAATTGCGCCTGCCTTAACTAGGATGCCCTAATTAGGGTTTTTGTTTTTAACTGATCGTCCAAGATGATTTTTGGATCATCCTAATAATAGAAGAAAACTAAATGAAATACAAACAGAAGTAAAATAGGATGACGAAACAACTCAACCATTGCCCACTACTCCCCCTTTTTAAGTCACAAAAAGGGGAGGAAAACCAGAAAAAAAAAAAGAATAGAAGATAAAAAAGAAGAATGAAAGCAAGGTTTATTTATCAAGGCATGAATATAATAAAGTCTCCATGTGTTTGAATTAAAAATTTATAAGAATAATGAGTTAACATCATCAAAATCCAAAAAATGGTAGAATAGTTGATCCTGTTAGCCCATGCTTGGACTTCTCTTAGGACATATCATCTTTTGAAAATAAAAGGTCCAACTCAAAAAAAAAAAAAAAAAAAATTTGATAAGAAAAAGAGATCAATTCAAACTTAGCTATAGAAAAAATATCTTATAGAATAATATACCAAAGTAATTTGTCACAATCACAAAATTCGAAATCAAGCCTTTAAAAATATCAAGTGACAAATGAATTCTTCAAAGATTTAAAGGTTTGAAAGAGAAGAAAACTTATCTTTTGTGGGCTCATTTTATACCTCTTATCAATTGATTGGTGCACTTTGCATATCTTTTTATTTTTGATACACTTTGTGTATCTTTTAAATATTTTTATGGTCATTACGCATCTTTTTAGTTTTTCTTCTTTTTGGGCTCATTTTATGCCCTTGTCATTTTTACATGTTATATCTCTTTTTAAACCTCTTATTAGAGAAGAAAAACTCACTCTCTAATATAAGAAAAAATAAGCTACAAAACAGAATCAAATTCATATGATAAATGCAACGACAAGATTAAGAAAAAATTGAAAGTAATATAAAGACTTTGAAACTTTGAACATTATATATATAAGATATATTACTGTAACAAGATAGAAAAAATCTCAATCGCATAGTCCAGTTGTTAATTTGAGATAGACTTTTATTTAGAAAAGAAACTTATACTACTAAAAAAGATTAGAGGAAGGGAAATAATTAATGATATTTTTCCCATTAACTAATTTAGAGAAATAAAACATTGACTATAAATTTTAAAAAATAAAAAACATGGTATAAAGTATTATTTCAGTAGTGATCCCAAAGAAAAGAAGAAAAACAAAAATAATAGAAATAAAACACGAAAAAAACAAAAGCAAGTAAAAAGTAAAGCAAACAAATCTGAAATAAACAAAAGAGTAGAAAAACAACAACAATAAATAAAATAGAAAATTCAATAAATATCAAGTTCATGCATTTATATCAATCACACCCAATCTGGTCCTTAAGATATTTAAAGTCTCAAAAGTCAGTGGTTTAGTAAAGATGTCAACTAATTGATTCTTAGTTAACATATGGTGTAACTCAATATCTCCTGCGGTTATATGGTCTCTAATAAAATGATGCCTTATGTAAATGTGTTTGGTCCTTGAATGTTGGATAGGATTCTTAGAGATGCAGATGACACTAGTGTTATCACAAAGGATTGAAATTATGCCTATTGGTAATCCTAAATATAGAATTTGTTGCTTCAACCAAAGAACTTGGACCACACAACTCCCTAAAGAAATATACTCATCTTTAATAGTGGAAAGTGCAACAGAGTTTTGTTTTCTACTAGACCATGAGACTAAAGATTGTCATATGAATTAGCAAGTCCTAGAAGTGCTCTTTTTATCCACCCTACATCCTGCAAAATCATAATCAGAATATCAAATAATCTCAAAAGAAGTGTTGTGTATAGGATTCCAGATTCTTAAGTTTTAAGTCCCCAAAAGATATCTAAGAATTCTCTTAATTGCATTCAGATGGGATTCTTTAGGATCAGCTTGAAATCTAGCACAAAGACAAACACTAAATATTATATCAGGTCGGCTAGAAGTTAGGGAAACTAAAGATCCAATCATCCCTCTATACTTCTTTTGATCAAAAAATTTTCCATTTGAGTCCTCATCCAACTGAACACTAGAGATCATGGGAGTATTTATTGGATTGGCTTTATCAATTTCATATTTCTTCAAGATATCTTTTAAATACTTTAATTGATTTAGAAAAGTTCCATCATCTAATTATCTTATGCTAAATCCCAAAAAGTAGGACAACGCTTCCATCATACTCATCTCAAACTTCTTACTCGTTATTTTAGAAAAATCATCACATAGCTTTTTATTAGAAGATTCAAAAAGTATATCATCATCATAGATCTGAATAATGAGTTACTCATCTCCTACTTTTCTCAGAAAAAAGGTGGTGTCTATGCTCCCCTTAACAAACTCACTCTTAAGTAAAAATATGTTAAGCCGCTCATACCAAGCTCTTGGTGCATGTTTTAATCTATATAAGTCCTTTTTTTAATTTGAAAATATGATTTGGAAATTGGGAACTTTTACAACCTGGAGGTTGCTTTACAAATATAACATCGTTTATCACCCTATTTAAAAAGGCACTCTTAACATCCATTTGGTAAAGCTTAAATCCCTTATAACATACAAAGGCTAGTAGCACTCTAATGTCTTCTAATATAGCTATAGGAGCAAAGGACTCCTCAAAATCATTCCCTTCTATTTGGTTGTACCACTTAGCCACCAATCTCGCCTTATTCCTAATCACCACACCATAATCATTCATGTTATTCTTAAAGACCCAATTGGTTCAAACTAGACTTTGTCACTTTGTTCTTTCTACAAGCTCCAAAACATCATTCCTAGCAAATTGGTTTAATTCCTCTTGCATGGCTAAGATCCAAAACTCATCAGACAAGGCTTGATTAATGGTCGTGGGTTCAGTCTTTGAGATAAAGATTGAGTGGTTCACTTCCTTCCTAAGTCCATGCCTAGTTCTAACTCCTTTAGAAGGGTCTCCTTAGATCAATTCTTTAGGATGACTCAAAGAATATCTCCAATCTTTAGGAAAAGTGTGTGTAGGTTCAACCCTTTCCTTTAGATTTGCATTCCCTACATCTTGAGTAGTCTCACCTACTCCTTCAGTGTTTTGGAACTCTACCATCTTCTCCAAATTTTCAACTCCTTTGGAAATCTCTCCAACGCCATCTTCATCCTCAACTTTAGACTTCTTAGGATAAAATTCATCAAATACTACAAGAGCTGTCTTCTCCACCACTAAAGTCCTCTTATTAAACACCCTAAAGGATTTCCCAATACTTGAATATCCTAATAACAATCCTTCATCAAATTTTGGGTCAAATTTCCCTAAGTGCGCTTTCCTATTATTAAAAATGAAAACCTTACAGCCAAAGACATGGAGATGGGAAAGGTTTGGTATCCTACCCTTAAGGATTTCATAGGGTATCTTATCAAGTTTGACTCTAACATTTTTATTTACCACTTCAGCCTAAAGTATTTTTGAAGTGAATACTCATCAAGCATGACTCTAACAGCTTCTACTAAGGTCTAGTTCTTCCTTTCTGCTATCCTATTATGCTGAGGGGTCCTAGAAGCTAAGAAGTTGTGGCTAATCCCCTTATCCTCACAAAAGTCTCCAAATCTCTCATTTTTAAACTCTCCCCCATGGTCACTATAGATGGTTAAGATCTCATAACCTAACTTTTTCTAAATTCATATAGAGAAGGATCTAAACTCATCAAAAGACTCACTCTAATGAGAGAAAAATTTAATCCAAGTGAACCTCGAGTAGTCATCGACAACCACAAAACCATAGACTCTCCCCCTAAGCTAGCAGTGCTAATGAGTCCAAACAAATTCATGTGAAGGACTTCTAAAGGTCTAGAGGTGCTAACATCCTTAATGGAATGAAAAAAGGATTGAAATTTGAAAGTTTGTTAGGGATGTTAAGCCCTATAGAACTAGCCCAAGCTAACCAAGAGGGGGGGGGGGGGAATTGACATATTAAAAATTCTTTTCACAAAGACGTAAAATCATATAAACCAATTTCACACTATAAGAAAAATAAGTGCGAAAATTAAAGTATGAAAGAAAGAAACAAGAACACAGAAATTTGTAGTGGTTCGGTCAACTCTACCTACGTCCACTCCCCGGAGGCGCCCTCCGAGTATTACACTACTATCGTGACTCTCCTTTAGCCCCCACAGCTAGGCGGAGAATCCTTTACAAAGAACCTCTTTTTACCATCCAGGCAGGGCAGAGAACCTATCTCTTTTTGCTTCCTCCTGAAGCTAGCAGAGAACCATTATCTGTTGCTGAATCCTTACCTCTACCGATCCTTCCACGGATGAGAAACTCTTGACGAAGAAGAAGCAGAGCGATCCTTGAAGTAACCCTTTTGAATCCCCTCACAAGCTCCCCCACACAAGATCTTCTCTCTCTCTCTCTCTCTCTCTCTCTCTCTCTCTCTCTCTCTCTTTCTCTCTCTTTCTCTCCTCAAGGTCTTCTTAGGTCAAGATAGCAGCAAAAGATGTTCAAAAATGTTGAACAAAAGCTCTTAAATAGAAGAGCTTCAAAGGAGCTCATTAATTACAAGTTGCCGACATTATCGTCCATGACGATATGAAAATCGTCCTGCCGATCAATATAAATCCCATGAGAACGGCTAGAGCATCGCCCTAAATACAAACTGGACGATTGAAAATTGGCTTGATCGTCCAGGGAGATCAGTTCAAATCAGAGGAAAATCATCCAGAGCATTGCCTTGAATTCAAGCTGTCCGATCCCGATCGTCCAACACATCTCCCTGAATCTGTGCTGGACGATATTTATCGTCCAAAAGTAACTAATGTTTTTTTAATAGATTGTCCGAGCCGATCATGCGATCATCCAGGATGATATGATCATATCAATCATCCTTAATTACCTCCTTGATTGTCTGATCTTAAGGCATAATTGTGAATATCATCCAACCCGATCCAAGATCGTCCTGGCCGATTACCAAAAATATAGAATACCTTAATTATTTATGGTGGAAATTTCTTTCTGTTTTGAGCTTATCGTTCTGGCCTATACAAGTATCGTCCAGGACAATCTATTAATGACGTCTGCCTTAATTAAGAATCCTGAATAAAATCTCTGTTTTAAACTCGATCGTCTAGGCCGATACAAATATCTTCCTGGCTGATGAGAGTAAAAATAGAAATTTTAAGTCTCTCAAGTGTGTGTGTAGGGTTTCTTAGTATCAGTCTCTTTGAACATTACAAATAGACTCAAGAAGAGAAAAAGTAAAGTACAGACTGACTCAACCTTAAGCTACCCCATCTTGAGCTGATTCTGATTTTCGTCCGATCTTTAGGTCCTGAAAAGTCAATAGAGAAAAAAGGCAAGATTTATTTGCTATCATCAAAATCATAATCCATAAATAGATTTGTAACAATTTCCCTCTTTTTGATGATGGCAAACATAAGTAAGAAAATCTCAGTAAAACAGCAGTTCATTAAAATTTCAAAGTTACAAGCATCAACTTTTTCTACCACATCCTACTCCCTTTTTTGTCATCACAAAAAGAGGGTCCTAGACACATGTAAAGAAAAAGGAAAAAACACTACAGAAACTAAAACAAACTACAAGACAAACTACAGAAAACAGAAAATAGAAAATAAAAACTTAAAAAATGAGGGATCATGATCATCAGATGGAGGTGGTGGAGGTGGTTGCTGAAAGTAGCCGGCTAGTGTAGTAAACTGAGCATAGAACCAAGTAATGTCCTGGTCATGCTGCTACTGTTGCTGAGTAATGTAGTTGTCAAAATATGCTAAGTTCTCTGTGCGGTGTTGCTCGTAGTGGGCCATGTCCTCAGAATGTTGCTTCTCCTGTGCAGCAATGTATGAGTCAAAGCGGGTCTCCCATCAATCAAACCTCTCTATTAACTGATCAAACGGTGAGTGTAGATGGAGAGGAACAGGATCAAGAATGGGAACGGGAGCCTCCTCCTCCTTAGCCCCCCGAGGTTCACCATCCCCTGGGTGTAGACGAGTACTGTGAAGGATATTAAAAGTGTTGTTTGAGTAGCAAGGAGGCTGAAGGTCGTGACGAGTACGATATTGAAGATTGTATTTGGTTTCAATAATGTAGGCTATAAGATGTCCTAAAGCAAGGTTGGGTTTTCTCCTATGGCCTGGATCATGAATAGTTGTTAAATGATCAATGTAGCAAAAGATTAGATATGTGGCATTAAATTCTCTTCGGGCCATGATAAAAAAGGTAGTCAGAGAAAGTAAAGGAGTGATGTGGATTCGGTCCCCGACTTTTGGAATAATAGAGGTGCGAAGGACATGCTAAATTGTCCTAGCATCATTGACTAAAGAGATAGTCTCTCCAACATGAAAGAGTGTGTTAGTTTGGCAAAGAAAATGGTTTGCTGTGGACCAGTCAAAATCAAGATCTGAAATTATTATGTGCAGCTTATCCCCGGTGGTGGATAGTTGTAAAAGTTCAGCACAATCCTAATATGTGATCTCGACCGGGAGTCGATTCACATAGGAGGTCAGGGCTGTGAAAGTATAATTTATGTGAAGATTTGCATAAAATTTTAGCAGAAGTTCTGAAGAAAAAGGGACAGCGAGGGTAATAATGAAACAGAGAGAAGTGTGCGCAAAGAGATCCATTACCGTATATGAAAGGTGGGCAGGATTGATTGTTCTGGAAAGAGTGATGCCACATTCTTTGTAGTGACGGTAAGCTTCTTGATCCTCTGCCTCCCTGAATCGAGGGTCCAGAGTGGCCCTCGAGGAACTTCCAGAAGCCTGTCGAACTCGTTTCCCACCAGCCATAGTAAGAAATTAGTAAGAAAACACAAGAAAAGAAGAGGTGTGAGGTGAAAAACATGCCTGGAATGGCCTGTATTTAAAGAAAATGGACATATCGTCCAAGCCGATCACAGAATCGTCTAGGACGATATGGTACAATAATTTCATACAGGCCGATTGGTTAAAAAGGCGGCCTGATCGGTCGGGCCGATCACATATCATCCAGGACGATTAAACATAGGCGATCGTCCCGAGGAGTCAAGTTGGACGACCGTTGAAAAAGCAGATCATCCAGGCCGATTAGGTGTATCGTCCAAGATAATGCTCAATAATTGATTATACCAGCCGAAGTTAAATTGTTTTAAATCTATGCCACGTGTATCGTCCAGGATGAACAGTGGATCGGCCAGGATGATTGTCCAATAATGGATTGTCCGAGGCCGATTTTAAGGATTTAAACGTGCTGACAATTGGATCATCCAGGAAGATATAGTGTATCGGCCAGGACGATGACCATAAATGCATTGGCCAGGATGAAAATGTTATCGGCCAATACGATCAAAAGAGATTATAATTGAGTTCGATCATATCGTCCGAGACGATGAGTTACAGAAAGCTCAGAAAAGGATTAAGACGATATAAGAATCGGCCAGGATGATGTGACAATAAATTTGAATCCAATGAAAACATGTTGATGATCGAAGCCCTCAAAAATAAATGACTCACAATACAAAGCTAGAAACAACAATAAAAAGGCTAAAAAATTAGAAAGAAAAAGAAAAACGAAAGAACAGAAAAATTTTCTTGTTTTTGGTTTTTTTTTAGCAAAGTATCCATATGACAAATTTCTCAAACAATTAAATTTTAGAGATTCAAAAGATCAAAGAGTTAACAAGTCAAAATCTAAAAAAGGTAGAATATCCGATCTTGTTAATCCCTAGCTCGGCCTTCTTTCAGGGCAATAATCATCTTTTTTAAAAACAAAAGGTCCGACTCATAAAAACTTTACTAGGTAAAAAGAAGATCCAATCAAAACTTGGTTACAAAGAAAATATCTTATAAATAATATAACAAAGTAATTTGTGTCAATCATGGAATTTGAAATCAAGCCTTTGAAAGCATTAAATAACCAATGAGTTCTCTAAGTTTTAAGAGTTCAGAAAGAAGATAATAGCTTGTATTTAGTGGGCTCATTTTATGCCTCTTGTATCTTTGATTTGGCTCTTTGAGTATCTTGATTTTTTATACAGAATTGTGTGTGTATATATATATATATTGTCCATTTCAAATTTGCATCTTTTCCACTTTCCCTCTTAATTCTTTCAAGCTAAATTCTCTTTAACAAAAACACCTAAAAAGAACCTTAGTTGTGAGTATATCCTCCAAATATTAGAGAATAGGAGCTCTCTCTTTAACATAGGGAAGAACAAGCTACAAAACAAAATCATAATCATTTGATAAATGCAATGACAAGATTTCAATTAACTTGAAAGATATATAAGAACTTTGGATATTATGCACAAGATAGATTATTGTAGCAAGATAAAAAGAATCTTAGTTTCAAAAATCAG
>NW_021319634.1:22130-34606 GCF_001605985.2 Dendrobium catenatum
AAGGCAGCAGCAAAAGATTGTTCAAAATGTTGAATAAGTTCTCTTAAATAGAAGAGCTTCAAAGGAGCTCATTAATTGTAAGTTGCCGACATTATTGTCCAGGACGATATGGAAATTGTCCTAGCCGATCAATACAAATCCCATGAGATCGGCCAGAGCATTGCCCTGAATGCAAACTGGACGATTGAAAATTGACTTGATCGTCCAGGCCGATCTCACGATCATCCAGGCTGATCAGTTCAAATCAGAGGAAAATTGTCCAGAGCATCGCCCTGAATTCAAGTTGTCCGTTTCTGATCATCCAGCACATTGCCCTGAATCTGAGCTGGCTGATATTTATCGTCCAGAAGTAACTAAGGTTTTTTGAATAGATTGTTCGGGCCGATCCTGTGATCGTCCAGGACGATATGATCGTATCAATCATCCTTAATTACCTCCTTGATTGTCTGATCAATTAAGGCATAATTATGAATATCATCCAGGCCGATCTAAGATCGTCTTGGCCGATTACCAAAAATATAGGATACCTTAATTTTTTATGGCGTCAATTTCTTTCTGTTTTGAGCTTATCATCCTGGCCGATGCAAGTATAATCCAGGACTATCTATTAATGACGGCTGCCTTAAGTAAGATTCATGAATAAAATCTCTGTTTTAAACTCGATCGTCCTGGTCGATACAAATATCGTCCTGGCCGATGTGAGTAAAAATAGAAATTCTAAGTCTCTCAAGTGTGTGTGTGTGTGTAGGGTTACTTAGCATCAGTCTCTTTGAACATTACAAATAGACTCAAGAAGAGAAAAAGAAAAGTACAGACTTACTTAACCCTAATCTACCCCATCTTGAGCCGATTCTGATTTTCGTCTGATCTTTGGGTCCTGAAAAGTCAATAGAGAAAAAAAAGGAAACATTTGTTTGCTATCATCAAAATCATAATCCAAAAATAGATTTGTGACAGACTTGCTTCCCTAGTTGGCAGGAATTATACAGGTGGTCTTTGGTCAACGTAAGATTAGGGACACCTATAACAAGGTCCTTTTGGGTCATCCTTCTATGGTTTTCATATTGGCATAACATAACTTCCTATGTCATAACCAAGAATCAGCAAAAATAGTTTTTAAACAAAATGAAGTAACACATCCAATATTATTTAAATTAAGCATGTAAACATTATTGATTTTCTTTCCCTATAAAATAGTGTTGTTATTCAAGCTAATGATGCATGTATTTGCTAAAAATTTTATGATGAAGCCCTTGTCACACAACTGACTATTGCTTAGTAAGTTATGTTTCAGTCAATCTACAATAAAAACATTTTCAATCAAAAGATTCTTAGAGTTTCTAATTATACATGTGCCCATAACTTTCCTAGTGGTGTTGTCCTCAAGAGTGACCTTGACTTCAGTTCTGGCCTCCAACAAAATGAATTGGTTGGCATTTCTAGTCATGTGCTGTGAGCATCCACTATCTAGGAACCACATACTCTCATGAGGACTTTTCTGAGAACAAACCTATAAAATTATTAAACATCAGATTTAGGAACCCAAAGAAGTTTGGGTCCCTTCATATAAAAATAAGAATGTAAAGCATGTGTGTTATATTATGAATCATATAATTTGGGTCTCTACACCCAATGTGTACTATGGTGAACAGTACAAGTATATGAAATGTGTCCTAGTATGCCACATAAAAAACACTTAACACTAGGAAAAGGATTTACTAATCTACTCGGGTGGTGATACTTCTTCTTAGGTTTTGGCTTTGGATCAGGTGTGGGTATAGTCCTATTTTCCTCAAGTTCTTTTAATTCAGCTTTAAACATCGAGTTAGCACTTTATAAAATTGCCTTACCAAATTTTAAATAGTGCTCCCTACTTTCAGCTTCATCCATATATAATTTAAAATCAATTTCAAGTGAGGCGTGGGAGGATTTCAATAAATCATGCTCAATGACGAACTCAAAATACTTTTTATTCAATTGATCAAACTCATCAACTAATGACATGTGATTGCAATAAATTTTGGCCTGATCTTTCAAAATACCTTCATGCTCTTTTTTGCAAATTTAAAAACTCCAATTTTAAATTAACACACGATTTCTTAAGTTTCCTATATGATACATGAATTTTCTCACAAACTTCGAGTAATTGTTCATAGCTTAGTTCGCATACCTCTTCTTGGTCAAACTGAATAAGATGATCACCGGCCATCAAGCATAAGTTTTTTATCTCCTCCTCAGCTTCAGTCTCAGAGGAGTCAGATGCAAAATTCACCGAAAATGCCTTTTGAAATTGTTTCATATCCTTCCTATACTTGGGTTTCTTCTTACCCTTCTCCTTGCTTGAGTGATCCTTAAGTGTAGGATAATCATCTTTGATATGTCCAGGCTTCCTGTATTCAAAACAAACAACATTAGAAGAACTTCTAAAATTTTGGCTATCCTTATATTTTTTCCACTTCTAATGATGCTTGTGATTTTTCTTTAGAAAGCTTTTGAATTTCCTAGTGATTATGGAAACATCATCGCTTTCAAGCCCGAAAGATTTTGTATTTGTATTATTAGCTTTCAGCATCATAGTTTTCTCCTTCTTTCACTCATCTGCATCAAGTTGTCTTTGGTTCACCCCTTGCTCATAAGCAATGAGTGACCCAAGTAAGTTATCAGCAAAATAAGTATTCAAATCCACATATTTAATAATTTCAGTAATCTTAATATCAAAGGAAGAATGCAAGCATTTCAAAATTTTATTGACTCTTTCATAGTTAGTTAGCTCTCTTCCTAAGGCATGCAATGAGGTGACAATTTGAGTAAACCTAATATACATGTTAGAAATCGATTCAGTTGGTTTCATATAAAATGTTCGTAGTCATGCGATAAAATATTCAACCTAGATTACTTAACTTTATTTGTTCCTTCATAAGTAATACACAACCTATCCCAAATATTTGTACTAGTAGCACAAGTTGAAACACGTATTTAATCTTCTGATTTCAAAGCAAAGAAAAAATAGATTAAATATTTTGCATTCGGATGTACTAAATCCATATTATCAAAAGTCCATTTAGTAAAAAGAAATTCAGTTTTAATGTCATTAATTTCACAAGATGGAGATGAATAATCATCTTTAACAAGCATCCACATACGATAATCAATTGATTCCACAAATGTAGATATGTGAGTTTTCTAAAAATCAAAAGGAATATTATCAAATAAAGGTGGTTGGGTAATTGAGTACCCTTCCACAGTATTACAATTACCAAAGTTAGCCATTAATTAAAATTCTAAAGTTTTCAAAAACTTATTTTTATGAATCCTGCTCTGATATCACTTGAATGTTCATTAGGGATGTTAAGCCCTTATGAACTAGTCCCGAGGCTAACCAAAATGGGGGGGGGGGGTGAATTGGTATTTAAATTTTTCTCAAAGTAAAAACACAAATAAAACCAAACCAAGATTCACCCAAAGAGAAATGAAGTGTAGAAATTAAATGCAGAAGAATAATAAGAAAGAACACACCAAATTTTATAGTGGTTCGGTCAACTTGACCTACGTCCACTCCTTAGAGCCTCTCCTTTGGGTATTGCACTAAATGGAGTGTCTCTCCTTTTTCCCCCACAATAAGGTGGAGAAGATCGTACAAAAACTCCTTTCCACCGACCCCGATGCGGTAGATAACCCAACACCTTTTGCATCCTCCTAAAGTAGGCAAATAACCCAACTCCTTTTGCTTCCTCCAGAAGTAGACAGAGAACCCAACTCCTTTTGCTTCATCCAGAAGCAGGCAAAGAACCTTGATCAGTTATTGAAGTAGACATCTCTCAAACCTCCAAGGAACTAAGGATGATGATCGTAGAAGATGACTCAGATCTTTTCTTGGAGAAACCTTTATGAAACCCCTCACAAACTTCCCCTCATAAGATCCTCTCTCTCTCCTTTACTCTCCCTCTCCTCTTGCCTCTCAAAGGTCAAGATAATAGCAAAAGATGTTCTCTTGATAAAATAAGAGATCTTTTAAATAAGGGATCCAAATTAGCCTTAATTAGTAACTAATCATTAAATATCATCCGGGATGATCTAATGATCATCCTGTATAATCAGTTCAATTTTAGCTCAGTCAGTTAGGATTATTTGGAAGAGTCTGGACAATTAGATGGTTACTTTATTGAGATTATGCAGGATAATAGGATATCATCCTATACGATTAGTTGAAGTTATCGAATATCATCCAGACCATTGCCTTGGATGGATGTCTGGATGATAGAAAAATAACTAGATTATCCAGGATGATCTCATGATCGTCCTGGCTGATTAGTATAAAATGATCAATATCGTCCATAACATCGCCCTGAATGGATGTCTATATAATAAAAAAATAACTTGATCGTTCAGGCCGATCTCACGATCGTCCTAGATGACTAGTTCAATTCAATACATATCATCTAGAGCATCACCCTGAATGGAGCCAGGCTGATTATTGATCGTCCAGAAAGAACTAAAGTTTGTGAACTAATCGTCCTGGATGATCCTGTGATCATCTAGGATGACATGATCGAGCAATCAAACCTTAATTACTTTTCTTAATTACCAGATTAATTTAGGCATAATTATATTGCATCATCCAAAATGATATCCTGGGCGATGTCCAAAAATAAAACATGCTTAAATAGATATGGTGGCTGATTCTTTCTTATTTGAGCCTATTGTCCCAGATGATGCTAAAATCCTCCAGGATGATTTGCTTAATTACGGCTACCTTAACTAGGATGGCTTAATTAGGGTTTCTATTTTTAACTTATTATCTAAGATAACTTTTGAATTGTCCTAGAAAATATGATCAAAATAGAAAATAGTAATTAAACAGATAAAATTTTTCCCCAAGTGTGTGTGTGTGCATCAGGACCCATAATGTTATAATGGACACCATAAAAGGTAAAAGACACTTAACATTCATTACAAGCTGATTCAATCCTAATATACCCAATCTTGAGCTGGTTTGATTTACAATTTGATCTTGTGGACCTAAACATTAGTAGGCATGAAAGTCATAGAAAAAATAGCATTAATAGAAATATTTGCTATCATCAAAATTATTTTCCCTGAAAATAGATTTGTAATATTTTTATTTTCAATAATTTATATTTTTATGGCAGAAAAATATTTTGTAAAAATCTCTTTCTAGAAACAACTGCATACTTCAGAATAATTGAATAAAATTTCTTAAAACAATGTTTTTTACTACAAGAGAATTTTACTTTACTAACTCACCCCCCTCTTGGTTAGCCATAGGATAGTTTTCTTAGGTCTAATAATCTACTCAAACTTTCAAGTGGTAGAAAACTTTGATAGTTTTATTAGGCAAATTTCAAAAATTAAGGTTTAGAAAACTTTTTTGAAAAATATTCGTGGCTAATTTTGGAAAATGGAACACTCTTGAAGGATATTCTATCACTAAACCACCATTATTTGATAACATTTCTTTTAACCTTTGGAAATTTCATTTGTCTGCTTTTCTACAATCACATGACTATCATATGTGTTCTGAAATTATGATCCCACAAAATCAGGAACAAATCTAGGCCGGTCAGATTTTGAGTTCTAAAATTCCTAGTATCATGGCTGTACCCGAGGGAGCTAGTTGTAACATTCCAAATGAAGATGCTAATCAAAAGGGAATCGTTATTTCTGAGAACAGATTCAGTGATTATTTGAATTCAAATCCAGAATTCAAAAATGCTGAAAGTGTGGAAGTTATTTTGCCAAGTAAAAATGCTGATTTTTTGAATTCAAATCCTGAATTCAAAAATACTGAAATCAGTGGCGGAGCCAGAAAATATCTCTAGGGGCCCTAAAATTTTTTTATTATATTATTATTTTTCTTCAATTTTTTTACATCCAGACTTAGGACCAATATAATCAATATTAAAAATGATAAAACTTTGTTAGTGAATTAGTTTATTTTTTCCTTCACAAAATGACTTTGATCATCAAATCACTCAATTTCTGCTAGAACATGTTTAATATATTAACTAAATACATGATATTAAATATATTAACTAAATACGTGATATTAAAAATCTCATCAGATTTTGAATTCAAAAATTCAGATTTTCAGATGGATTGTGTAACAAATTCTGCTGCTGTAACTTCTTCAACAACTTTGGCGGCTACTCCCACTTCTACAACAAGCCTTGATTTAAATAATAATTTTGACACTTCTCCTCCATCAGCAATTAGTTTGAATTAAAAAAAAAAACTATTATTAAGAAAGAAAAAAGCTTATTTGCCAAGAAAAGTGATTCACCTGGATCAAAACACATTCTATTCAAAGAACTCCAAGCATTGGGTCCGGTCAGAGTTCTACCTAGAAGGAAGATGGCTGATCACAAAGAGAAGAATGGTATGAGAAGATCTTCTTCCCTATTATCCCAATAAATGCAAGAGTTTTTTCACGTGGATTACAACATTGCAAAGAGAGACTTGAAGATGGAGCAAATGATCATAAAGTTGGGCATTTTTATACCACTGAGTTCTGACGTTCAAAGTTGGAAAAAGCTTTTTGAATATCTTACAATGATATTCTTAAGTGATTTTAGGAAATCTTTATTGAATTGTAATTTTCCTTTTTGCTTTACTTTCCTTTTTTTATTATAGTTTGTTATTTTAAATTTAGTCTAAATGATTATGGGATCTTTACTATTTCTTATTATCTAACTGGATGGGAACTCTGGGATACTAATCAACCTTCGGGTTGTTTAATACTTTGGCATCCCCTGCATCTCAATAGTTTCAAAATAGGAGATAGTGGATTTCATATCATTTATATTAAGTTTAAAATTACAAATTTAGTTTCAATAAGGTCCCATTTTCTTGTTAAAAAAGGGATCATTAGCTTCATTTGCCTAGTTTGTATTAGGTTGTCTACTTTTTTATTTTAATGCAATTTCTGCATTTCTTAAAAAAAAAAAAAAAAACATGACTATCATATGTGAATTTTAGTACAAGAAGGTTACACTAGACCCACTGGACTTGTTGATGGTATTAGGATTGAAACATCGTTTACTTATTGGACATTAGAGGAAAAAAACTTAGCTCAGTTAAACATAAAATTTTTAAACAATTTTTTTTTGTGCCTTGAAATTTGAGGACTAAATGCATATTTCAACCTGTAAAATTGGAAAAGAAATTTAAGATAGACTTTGCATAATGTATGAAGGAACTAATGAGGTGAAATAATCTAGATTGAATATTCTATTATACAACTATAAACTTTTTTGCATGAGACTGAATGAGTCAATCACTGACATGTATACATATTTTACACAGATAGTTACCTCATTGCATGGTTTAGGTAGAGAACTAAAAAATCCAAAAAAAGTTAATAAAATCCTACATTATTTATTTACTCCTTATTATGGAAAGATAACTGCCATAACTGAGTCAAAAGACCTAATTTTTTTCTATTGACAATATGCTTGAATCACTGATTGCTTATGATGAGTGACACAAAAATAAATTGATGCATATGACAACTAGAAGGAGAAAAATATTGTGTTGAAAGTGGATGACTAAGAAATTGATCAATCATTGCCTGAGGATGAAGAAGATATTATACTCATGATGAGACAATTCAAAAACTTCCTCAAAAGAAAGCAACAAGAAAGAAAAAATTTCTAATGATATCATTTATTATGAATGTTGGAAACCTGGACATATTAAAATTGATTTTTTAAATCTCAAACCTAATCCTGGCAAGGAGAAAGTTGAGGAGAAAACCAATGTTAGTAAGGGAAAGAAAAGACTATATAGAGCTTTCTAGGCCGACTCAACTTCATATTACTTAGAAATAGAAAAATCAGAGGAAGTCACAAACTTGTGCTTAATGTCATTCAAACTTGATCATTTAAATCAAGAGGGGGTAAATGATTTATCTTATTATGAATTATATGAAGTTTCAAAGAAAATACATACTGCTTATATAGGAAACTCAAAAAATTGTATGCTAAATTGATCATAGTATATTAAAATTTATAAAAAGAGTATGAAATCCTTAGGAATGATAATGCGTTCATAAATAAAAATCACATGGCATTGTTGAACAAATTTGATGATTTGAATAAGAAACATGATTTATTGAATGTATCATATACTGATCTTGAGAATGAATATAAGGTGTTTATAGATGAAGCAAATCAAAGAGAACATGAGTTGAAAGTTGACAATGCTAATTTAGAAAGCGTAAACTCATTTCTTAAAGAAAAATTGAAAGCTTTTAAGGAAATTAAGCACCACCAACACTTGAATAATAAGCAGCACCAACACTTGAATAATTTTCTAATCCTGATCAGAAGTGTAGAATTTAAAAACCTAAGAAAAGATATTATAGCTCATATAGATTGGTAAATCCTTTTTATGGTGTTAAATATTTTTCATATAGAATGATAGGACATATTTCTCACCCTTACATGATACATAATAGAAAACATCTAGTCTGGAGACTGAAGATGCATAAATTACAGCATATCAAATATGCATCTAGATTATCATTACCAAGAAGTGACCCAAAATTCATTTGGGTTCCCATGTCTAAGGTTTGATAATTATGTAGAATTGCTTTTAAATAAGTTCTCATGAGAGCAATTCGTATCTGGATAGTGGATGTACGAAGCATATGATTGGAGATTCCATTCAATTCATATCGCTGGAAGTTAGGAATGGAGGTAAAGAGACACTGGGAGATAATACCACTAGGAAATATAAGTGCTCTGATGGCACTTGAAAGTTTGTTAGGGATGTTAAGCCCTTATGAACTAGTCCTGAGGCTAACCAAGAGAGGAATGAATTGGACATTAAAAATCTTCTTTAACTAAAAACACAATCACATCTAAAACCAAGATTCACTACAAAAATCAAAGTGTAGAAAACAAATGTGGAAGCAATAAAAAGAAACAACACACTAGATTTATAGTGGTTCGGTCAAACCTTGAGCTACGTCCACTCCTCAGAGGCACCCTCCTAGTATTACACTACCCACAATTTCTCTCGTTTAGCCCCACAGCAAGGCGAAGAAGCTATTCTAAAATCACTTCCACCTTCCCCAGTGCGGCGGAGTAGCTGGGCCCTTTGACACCAAAGATATCTTCTTCTTCCAAAAACTTCCCTCAAGATGAGCCTTGAATCTGATGTTACTAAGGTGCAAGCTCACTGGAGCAACCATGTGGAACCCCCTCCACACTCCCTTGAAACCCCCTCCAAGGATCTTCTCCCTTTCTCAAACTCCACCCTTTCCTCTCTCCCTTTCAAGCTCTCTCTTCAAGTTTCCTCCAAAAGAATGAAGATTCAATGACTGCCAAAGACACTTATAAAGTCTCTTATTAAAGCCTAAATAGAAGAGCTCCAAATGGGCTCTTAATTGCAATTATCTAACATTATCATCCAGGAGGATATGAATATTATCCTATACGATCAGTGCAAATTAAGCTCAATCAGCCAGGATGATTTGGGATGAAAGTTTTTGTTCATATCATCCAGGCTGATAGTATATCATCATGTACGATTAGTTCAAATCAAAAAATTTTGTCTAGAGCATCACCCTGAATAGAAGCTGCTTGATATGTGATCGTCCAGGAATAACTAAGGTTTTTGAACTGAACGTCCCGGCTGATCTTGCAATTGTCTAGGATGATGTGATTATATCAATCAAGCCTTATTTGCTTTCCTTAATTATCAAATTAATTTAGGCATAATTATGTTGCATCATCCAGGATAATATTTTGGATGATGTCCAAAACATAAATAATACATATATAGATCTGGTGGCTTATTCTTTCTTACTTGAGCCTATCGTCTAGGCTAATACAAATATTGTCCAACATGATGAACTAAAAGAAGCTGCCTTAACTAAGATGCCCTAGTTAGGGTTTCTATTTTTAACTGATCGTTCAGGCTGATTAATTGATCGTCTCGGATGATGTGACCAAAAATAGAGAACTCTAAACCAGAAATAAGTGAGCAAGGTTACAAGCAAGCATACATCCTAACAAAACAAAAAATACAATAAGAAAATTACAATAGAACATGTTCTGCCAAAACTTGAGCCTTGTAAGGTGTATTGTAATCCAGAAAAGTTAGTAAACATAAATATATTACAAATGCACGTAAATAATAGAAAGTGAGCAATAATATTTGTTATCATCAAAAACATAAAATTATAAGCTCGAGTTGCAATAATCTCCCCCTTTTTGATAATGACAAATATTACAAGTTGAATTATAAAAATTGAAAACATTTTCTCCTAATCTCTCCCTCACTAAAAAAAATTAAAAATATGGCAAGACAAAATTTTTGTTGTTTTTATTTTTTTTAAAAAAAGTTACAACAAGATACAAATATAATAGTAAGTTCTCCCCTTTTGACATTATCAAAAAGAGAAAAGGCACAAACAAATAAAACGAACCCTGATAAAAAAGTCTTTAAAAATGATAAAGTTTTCTCTTTATTTTATTCAAAAACTTAGTATGGAATGGATTCACAACGCATAATCCAAAAAAGGTTAGAAATTCAGAAATCATTAATCCAAGTTCAAGTTCTTTTAAAGGCTCAAAAACTTTTTAATCCAATATCTAAATCAAGGAACAAATTAGAAAAAGAAACACTAATTTTTTTCAAAACTCCTTTCATAAAATATATCAAATAGAATATTAGTGCGAAAATTGTTGAATTAGGAATCATGATTTTTAAGCTCAAGTATCAAAAATATCAAGAATTTTCATAAGCTTTAAGAAGTACAAGAAAGATAAGCATTACTTTTTGTGAGCTCATTTTATGCCTCTTGTTAGATTTTTTGTGCATCTTTTAATTTTTTATACACTTTCTGTATCTTTCTCAATTTTGGCGTCATTGTGTATCTTTTGATTTGGCTTCATTGGCCAATTTTATTTTTAATATGCTACCTTTCTGAAATTTTAAAAATAATAATAAACCCATTTTATTAAAAAAATGAACTACTTGATTAAGAAAATTATGAGGTAGATTCAACAACTTGCAAAAGATCCCTATGCGATAAACAAAATATAGGGGATGAAAAAGATCAGTCTTAAAATCAAATTTATAATATAATGAAGATTTTGAATCAAAAGTAAAATAACCTCTTTAAGAAAAGAGATAGAGAGACAAAATCATGAGTTTCCTTCCTTTGAATGTTTTTAGAGAAGTCAACCACAACTTACATAAGAATTAAAAAAACATGAGGTAGGTTTTTCATTTTTTAGAAAGGTGAACGTGTATATTGATTAGAGAGAACTTCATAAAAAAAAAAGTAAAAACAAATTTAAAATTATAATGTAAGAGAAAAAGAATAAAAAAATAAATAAGCCTAAAGAAATCACATAAAATAAATAAAAAATAATGAACAACAGCTTGCATATATAAACAAATAAATGCGCAAATAAGGGTTTAATCATAATCTTGCTCTTGATCTGATGATTCAGAAGCAAGGTCTACTCAGGAGATTTTTTTTCTTTCATTATTTTTCCTTTTTATAATTTGCTTAGCTTTACCCTTTTCTTTTATAGGAAGAGTTCTCAAATTAGAGCACTAATTTTTCATATGTCTAATCTTCCTATATATGTTAGAAGAAATCTAAACATTCTTACAATTTTTACCTTTATTCCACTTTTATTGAAGCTTATGTTTTAGTGAGCTTTCTAATTTGCTTGATAATTCATCACTTTAGTCACCAACTAAGCCACTTTTCTCCATGTTTTCAATGTTTAGCACTATCATCTCTCCTGCATCCAAAAGTCTTTGGCCTAAATAGATTTATAGTGGTTTTGTCAAACCTTGACCTACGTCCACTCCTTGGAAGCACCCTCCGAGTATTACACTAACCACAGTGTCTCTCTTTTAGCCCATATAGTAATACGGAGAAGCCCTTACAAAATCACTTACACTTTCCCCGGTGCGGCAGAGTAGCTGGGCTCTTTGACACCAAAGAGATCTTCTTATTCCCAAAACTTCCCTCAAGATGATCCTTTAATCCAATGGTACTAAGGTGCATGCTCGCCGAAGCAATTGTGTGGAACCCCTTCCACACTCCCTTGAAACCCCCTCCAAGGTTCTTTTCGCTTTCTCAAACTCCACCCTTTCCTCTCTCCCTTTCAAGCTCTCTCTTTAAGTTTTCTCCAAAAGAATGAAGCTTTAATGACTGTCAAAGACACTTATAAAGTCCCTTATAAAATCTTAAATAGAAGAGCTCCAAACGAGCACTTACTTTTAATAAACTGACATTATCGACAAGGATGATATGAATATGTCCTATGCGATCATTACAAATTAAGTTCAATCAGCTAGGATTATTTGGGATGATCAGAGGCTTTTTGTTCATATCGTTCAAGCCGATAATATATCGTCCGGTATTATTAGTTCAAATCAGCACATATCGTCCAGAGCATCGCCCTGAATAGAAGCTGTCCGATATG
>NW_021319634.1:41942-75196 GCF_001605985.2 Dendrobium catenatum
TTATCGTCCAGAAGTAACTAAGGTTTTTGAATAGATTGTTCTGGTCAATTCTGCGATCGTCCAGGATGATATGATCATATCAATTATCCTTAATTACTTCCTTGATTGTCTGATCAATTAAGGCATAATTTGTGAATATCATCCAGACCGATTACCAAAAAATACATAATACCTTAATTGCTTATGGCGGCAATTTCTTTCTATTTTGAGCTTATCGTCCTGGCCGATACACGTATCGTCCAGGCTGATTGGCTAATGACGGCTACCTTAATTAAAAACCTCTAATTAGATTTTCTGTTTTAAGCCCGATCGTCCAGGACGATGTAAATATCGTCCTGGCCGATTTGAGTAAAAACAGAAATTCTAAGTCTATCAAGTGTGGGTGTTTGTAGGGTTACTTAGCATCAGTCTCTTTGAATATTACAAATAGACTCAAGAAGAGAAAAAACAAAGTACAGACTGACTCAACCCTAACCTACATAATCTTGAACTGGCTTCATTTGTTCGTCCGATCTTTGATTCTTGAAAAGTTAGAAGTAACAGGCAGTCCAAGAGAATCAATAGTGTTTATCAATCATCAAAACATAAGTCATGAAAAATATATGCAACATTTTGAACTGATCATCCTGGCCGATCCTGTAATCATCCAGAACAATGTGATCATATCAAGAAGCCTAATTTCTTTCTTTAATTATTAGATTAATTTAGGCATAATTATATTGCAACATCCAGGATAATGTTCTGGATGATGTCCAAAAAATAAATAATACCTAAATAGAACTGGCGGCTGATTCTTTTTTATTTGAGCCTATCATCCCAGCCGATACAAATATCATCCAGGATGATGAGCTTAAAGACATATGCCTTAACCAGGATGCCCTAATTAGGGTTTCTATTTTTAACTGATTGTTCAGGCTGATTAATGGATCATCCTGGATGATATGACCAAAAATAGAGTACTCTAAACCAAAAATAAGTGAGCAAGGTTACAAGCAAGCATACACCCTTATAGAACAAAAAATATAATAAGAAAATTATAAATAGAACATGTTCTGCCTTTTTCTAGCTTTATAAGGTGCATTACAAATACAGGTAGACAATAGAAAGTGAGCCATAATATTTGTTATCATCAAAAACATAAACTCATAAGCTTGAGTTGCAACAATCTCTCTTTTTTTTATAATGACAAATATTACTGGTTGAATTTGTAAAATTGAAAATATTTTCTCCTAATCTCTCCCTCACTAAAAAAAATTTAAAAATAGGAGAAGACAAAATTTTTATTGTTTTTATGAGAAAGTAACCTCTTGATTTTATTCAAAAACTTAGTAAGGAAGGGATTGACAACGCATAATCTAGAAAAGGATAAAAATTCAGAAATCATTAATCCAAGCTCAAGTTCTTTTAAAGGCTCAAAAACTTTTTAATCCAATATCTAAATTAAGGAACAAATTAGAAAAAGAAACACGATTTTTTTCAAAACTCCTTTCATAAAACATATCAAATAGAAGATTAATGCAAAAATTGGTGAATCAAGAATCATGATTTTCAAGCTCAAGTATCAAAAATATAAAGGGTTTTCTTAATCTTTAAGAAGTATATGAAAGGTAAGCATTACTTTTTATGGGCTCATTTTATGCCTCTTGTTAGGTTTTTTACGCACTTTACACATCTTTTAATATTTTATAACTTTGTGTATCTTTCTCAATTTTGGTGTCATTGCACATCTTTTGATTTAGCATCATTGGCCATTTTTTTTAATATGATACCTTTTTGAAATTTTAAAAACAAAATTAATCCCATTCTATTGATAAAATGAACTACATTATTAAGAAAATTATGAGGTAGATTCAACAACTTGCAAAAGATCCCTAAGCGATAAATAAAATATAGGGAGATGAAAAAGATTAGTTTTAAAATCCAATTTATAATATGATGAAGATTTTGAATCAAAAGTAAAATAATCTCTTTAAGAAAAGAGATCGAGATACAAAATCATGAGTTTCCTTCCTTTGACTATTTTTTAAAGAAGTCAAACACAACTTACATAAGAATTAAAAAAAAATAGGAGGTAGGTTTTTCTTTTTTTAGAAAGGTGAACGTGTGTGTTGATCAGAGAGAACTTTAGAAAAAGTAAAAGTAAAGACAAATTTAATTATAACGTAAAAAAAAGAACAAAAAATAAACAAATAAATAACTAAGCCTAAAGAAATCATAGAAAACAAACAAAAAACAACGAACAACAACATGCATACACAAATAAACAAATATGCAAATAAGGGTTTAAATATAATCTTGCTCCTGATCTGATGATTCAGAAGCAATGTCTGCCTAGGAGATTTTTTGCTTTTCATTATTTGCCCATTTTACAATTTTCTTAGCTTTACCCTTTTCTTTTTTAGGAAGAGTTCTTAAATTAGGACATTGATTTTTCATATGTCCAAACTTCCTACATCTAAAGCAAACAACGTCAAAAGAAATCTTAACTTTCTTACCATTTTTATCTTTATTCCACTTTTGTTGATGTTAATGCTTTGGTGAGCTTTTTAATTTGCTTGATAAGTCATCGCTTTCATCACCAACTAAGCCACTTTTCTCCATGTTTTCAGCACTTAGCACTATCATCTCTCCTGCATCAAAAAGTCTTTGGCCCAAATAGATTTATAGTGTTTCGGTCAAATCTTAACCTATGTCCACTCCTCGGAGGCACCCTCCGAGTATTGCACTAACCACAGTGTCTTTCCTTTAGCCCCCACAACAAGGTAGAGAAGCCCTTACAAAATCACTTCCACCTTCCCCGATGCGGCGGAGTAGCCAAACCTGTTGACACCAAAGAGATCTTCTTCTTCCCAAAACATTCCTCAAGATGAGCCTTGAATTCGACGGTATTAAGGTGCAAGCTCACTGGAGCAACCATGTGGAACCCTTTCCATACTCCCTTGAAACCCCCTCCAAGGATCTTCTCCATTTTCTGAAACTCCACCCTTTCCTCTCTCCCTTTTAATCTCTCTCTTCAAGTTTCCTCTAGAAGAATGAAGCTTTAATGACTACCAAAGACACTTACAAAGTCCCTCATCAAAGCTTCAATAGAAGAGCTCCAAACGACCTCTTAATGGCAACTAACTGACATTATCATCCAATACGATATGAATATCATCCTGTACGATCAGTATAAATTAAGCTCAATCAACCAGGATGATTTGGGATGATTAGAAGGTTTTTTTTTTCATATCCTCCAGGCTGATAGTATATCCTCATGTATGATTTGTTCGAATCAGCACATATCGTTTTGAGTATTGCCCTGAATAGAAGCTGTCTGATATGTGATCGTCCAGGAACAACTAAGGTTTTTGAACTGATCATCCTAGCCGATCTTGTGATTATCCAGGATGATGTGATTGTATCAATCAAGTCTTAATTGCTTTCCTTAATTATCAAATTAATTTAGGTATAATTTTTTTGCATCATCCAGGATGATGTCCTGGATAATATCCAAGAAATAAATAATACCTTATGAATATTATCCAGGATGATGAGCTTAAAAATGGCTTCCTTAACCAGGATGCCCTAATTAGGGTTTCTATCTTCAGCTGATCGTCCAGACCGATTAATGGATCGTCCTAGACGATGTGACCAAAAGTAAAGAACTTTAAACCATAAATAAGTGAGCAAGGTTACAAGTAAGAATACACCCTTACAGAACAAAAAATATAATAAAAAAATTACAAATATAACAGGTTCTACCAAAACTTGAGTCTTATATGGTGCATTATAATCCTTAAAAGTTAGTAAACATAAATATATTACAAATAAAGGTAGATAACAAAAAGTGATCCATAATATTTGCTATCATCAAAAACATAAACTCATAAGCTCAAGTTGCAATAAGAAAGTGGTAGGTATAGGTAGGATTTGCAATAATAATAATTTCTTTATTGAGAATGTACTATTGGTTGAAGGCTTAAAATATAAATTTTTAAGTATTAGCCATCTTTGTGATAAGGGTTTTAGTTTTAAATTTTTACCTACAAACTGCATTATAAGCCAAAATAGAATTGATGTATTGTATAAAAATATGGTAAATAATATATATATGCTTGATTTAAACTTTATTAAATCTTATAATATTTTTTGTCTCAAAATAATCACTGCTGAATTATGTTTATAGCATACAAGACTCTATCATGAAAGCATGAATAATGTTAGGAAGAATACCCATAAATAATTGGTTAGAGGGATACCCAAATTAGACTTCACTAAGGATGATTTGTGTGATGCATGTAAATTAGAAAAACAAGTAAAGTCCTCCTTTCATTCACTTACATATCCTAGAACTAGAAAACCACTATAAGGCATACACATGGATCTTTTTGGACTGGTTAGTACTGTAAGTCTAGGAGGTAAAGCTTTTGGGCATGTAATTATTGATGATTATTCAAGATTCATTTGGTTCAAATTATTACCACATAAGCGTGAATCATTTGAAAAATTTAGAAATTTTTCTACTTGGATTCAAAAGATGATAATGATGATAGGTTGTAATTGTTGATGATTATTTAAGATTCATTTGGGTCAGATTCTTATCACATAAGAGTGAATAATTTGAATAATTTAGAAATTTTTCTACTTGGATTCAAAGGAAGATAGGGTGTAAAATATTATCAATTCAAAGTGAACATGGAGGAAAGTTTGAAAATAAAAAAAATTTAAGATTTTTGTAAAGAGCAAGAAATTGATCACAACTTTTCAGAACCTAGGACCCCTTAGTAGAATGGGGTAATTAAAAGAAAGAATAAAAATTTGATAGAAGCCGCTAGAGCCATGTTGATTGAATATTCACTTTTGAAATATTTTTAGGCTGAAGTGGTTAGTACGGCTTGTTATATTCTGAATAGGGTGAATATTAGATCGAAGTTAAACAAGATACCCTATAAACCTCTTTGAAAGTTTGTTAGGGTTGTTATTCCCTTATGTATTAGCCCGAGGCTAACCAAGAGGGAGGGTGAATTGGTTATTTTAAAAATCCTTAAATAAAAATCATAATCTTTTTGAAATATTGTAAAACATTAAACAAAATGATCATCCACAAGAAAATAAAGTGCAAAAATTAAATTACGGAAGTAACATAGAAAGAACGCACCATATTTTATAGTGGTTTGGTCAACTTGACCTACATCTACTTCCAAGAGCCTCTCCTCTGGGTATTGCTCTAAAACTTAATGACTATCCTTTTTCTCCCACAATAAGAAGGAGAAGCCTTTATAAACTCCTTTCTACCGACCCTAGTGAGGCAGAGAACCCGACCTCTTTTTGCTTCTTCCTGAAGAAGGCGGAGAACATTAATTGATTACTGAAGAAGACCTCTCTAGAGCCTCCAAGTAACTAGGGATGATGATAGGAGAAGATGACTAATATCCTTACTTGGGGCTACCTTTATGAACCCCTCACAAACTCCCCATCACAAGATCCTCTCTCTCCCTCTCTCCCTCTCTCTCTCTCTCTCTCTCTCTCTCTCTCTCATGCTCTCCCTCTCCTTCTCTTGGCTCTCTCAGGTTAGGATAGCCATAAAAAGACCCCTCCTTAAATAAACAAGTGATATTATAAATAAGGGCTTAAAAATTTCTCTAATTTGCAACTTGTAATCAAAGATCATCCAAGATGATTGACATATCATCCTGTATGATCAGTATATTTTTAACCCTTTTAGCCAGGATAATATGGGAGGGTTGGATGAGTAGAAGCCTTATTTGTTTAGATTATCTAGGATGATATGAACATCATCCAATATAATTAGTTCAAAACCATACATATCATCCAGGACATCATTCTGGTTATCCAGAGGATATATGTTAGACAATGAAGAAATATAACGTATCGTACAGGATGATTCTTGAATCATCCCATATGATTAGTTTAAAGTTAGGGATTTTTTTCCAGCACATCATTCTGGTCGTCCTTGTGATAGACCTCGATGATGGAGAATTTTAACTAATCGTATAGCATATTATTCTGGTTGTCCAGGTGATCCAAGAGAAGACTAAGATTTTTCTAATTGATAATTCTAGATGATCCTACGATAGTCCAGGATGATTTGATCGATAAATCAAATTTTAATTACTTTCCTTAATCACCTGACTAATTTAGGCATGATTGTAATGAATCATCTAGAATGATATGGAATCATCCTGTATAATTGGGAAAATAATATCATACCTAAAAGATTTTTGCGGTTGATTCTTTCTAATTTGAGCTTATTATCTAGGATAATGTAAATATCATCCATGACGATTTACTTTATTCAGCTGTCTTAATACAAGAGCCCTAATTAGGGTTTCTATTTTTAAATGATCGTCCAAGATGATTTTGGATCATCCCGGATGATATGATCAAAAATAAAAAAAAAAACTTTAAAATATGTAGAATTTCTCCCCATGAGTGTGCGTGTGCAAAGTTACTTAGCATCTGGATCCATATTATTAGATTTGACTCAAGAAAAGGTAGTAATAGTGGAATTACACTTACAAACTGATTTAGTATTAATCTACCCAATCTTGAGTTGGCTTGATTTGCAATTGACCTTGTGGACCTAAAACTTTAATAGGCAAGGCAATAGTATAGAAATAGAAATACCATAATTATTTGATATCATCAAAATTATAATCTTTGAATCCAGATTTGTAACAATCTCCCCCTTTTTGATGATGACAAATATTTATTAGGAAATTCAACTCAAGATGATCAATGAAACATAAAGTAAAGGAGAACTGTATGAACCAATCAATACAATTTTTACTAAAAATAAATATGTGGTACAAACATTAAACAAAAGAAGTAAAAAAAATAACAATACATTGAAATAATACTAACACACTAACACTACCACTACTCCCCCTTTTGACATCATAAAAAGGAGAGGAAAAAGAAACAAAATACAAAGTGGAAAATACAAAAAGGAGATTAATAGTAGCACAAAAACATCACACAAAAATTATCCCAAAAAAATAAACATAAAATAATGAAAAGACATTAAAAAGGACTAAAAAAATGAAAAAAAGAAAGTTTTTTTTACCAATACAATAATATGATAAATTTTACATGTGATCAAATTGCAAATTTGTAAAAAAGAGTTAACATCATCAAAATCCAAAAAATTGTAGAATAACTAATCCTGTAACCCCAGCTCAGAAACCCTAAAGGGTAAAAATATTTTAAAAATAAAATTTAACTTAAAAAGAAAATCAGCCAAGAAAAGTGATCTATTCAACACTTCATTCCAAAAAAACCAAATCTGATAGAGTAATGTACTGAAGTAATTAGTCAAAATCAAGGGTTTCAAAAATCAAGTGAATGAAGATATAAAGTGACATATAAATTCTTCTAAGATCTAAAGTTTTGAAAGAGAAGAAAGTTTGATTTTTATGGGCTCATTTTGTTCTTCTTATCAATTGTTTCGCGCACTTTATACATCTTTTAATTTTTGATACACTTTGTGTATCTTTCAATTTTTTTTATGATCATTGCGCCTCTTTTCAATTTTTCTTTTTGGGCTCATTTTATGTCTCTTGTCATTTTTATGAGCTAGCTCCTTTTCAAAACCATTAAAGACTCTTAGTTGTGCGAATATCTTCCATATAATAGAGAAGAAAACCTCACTCTCTAATATAAGAAAGAATAAATCACAAATCAGAATCATATTCATATGATAAATGCAACTAGTTGATCAAGCAAAGCTTGAAAGTGATTTAATGACTTTGAACATTATTCATATGAGATAGATTACTATAGGAATATAGAAAAGATCTCAATTTTAAAGTCCTACTTTTAATTTGAAAAATATTTTTGCTTTGAAAGAAACTTACACCTCTAAAGGAGTTAGAGGTAGGAAAACAATCAATAATGTTTCTTCCTTTAACTATTTAGGGATGTCAACCATTGATTACAAATTTTCAAAAAGAAAAATAAAGTATAAAATATCATTTCAACAGTGACCAAAAGAAAATTAAAAAAAAAACTAAGTTATAAGAAATGAAAACACATAAAGCGATAGTAAATAAATAAAAATCAATAGTCTAAGCAAAAATAAAATAAATGTCAGAAATAAAAGAAAGATCAAAAAACAAAAAACAAAAGAAAGATAAGAAATTACAAAGTTCATAGTTCATTAATCATTAAGTTCATGAATTTATGTAAATCACACCCAATCTGATCCTTAAGATGTTGAATGTGTTAATGGCTAGTGGTTTAGTAAAGATGCCAGCCATTTGGTTTTTAGTTGCTACATGGTGTAACTCAATGTCTCCTTCGGTAACATGGACCCTAATAAAGTAATGCCTTATACCAACGTACTTGGTCCTTGAATGTTGGATAGGATTTTTAAAGATGTAGATGGCACTAGTGTTATCACATAGAATTGAGATTATGCCTATAGGTAATCCTAAATCAAGAATTTATTGCTTCAACCAAATGACTTGGGCCATACAACTTTTTAAGGAAATGTACTTAGCTTCAATAGTGGAAATTGCAATAGAGTTTTATTTTCTACTAGACCAAGAGACTAAGGACTATCTTATGAATTGACAAGTTTCAAAAGTGCTTTTTCTATCCATCCTACACCCTACAAAATCAAAATTAGAATACCCAATAATTTCAAAATAAGTGTTCTGCCTAGGATACTAGATTCCTAAGTTTTGGGTCCCTAAGAGATATCTAAGGATTCTCTTAACTATAGTTAGATGAGATTCTTTATAATCAACTTGAAATCTAGTATAGAGAAAAACACAAAACACTAGATTAGGTCGGCTAGCAATTAAATAAAGTAGTAATCCAATCATTCCTCTGTACTTCTTTTAATTAATAGATTTTTAATTTTAATCCTTATCTAACTGGACATTGTAGCTAATGGGAGTGTTTATTGGCTTGGCCTTATTGATTTTATATTTCTTCAAGATGTCCTTAATGTACTTTGATTGATTAAGAAAGGTTCCATCATCCATTTGTCTTATAATAAATCCCAAAAAGTAGGACTATTCTCCCATCATACTCATCTCAAATTTCTTACTCATTATTTTAGAAAAATCATCACATAACTTTTTATCAGAAGATCCAAAAAGTATATCATCAACATAGATCTAAAGAATGAGTAACTCATCTCTTACTTTCTTTAGAAAAAGGGTGGTGTCTATGCTCCCCTTAACAAACTCCCCTCTAGTAGGAATGTGCTACGCCTCTCATACTATACTCTAGGTGCCTATTTTAATCCATATAAGACATTTTTTAATTTGTAAACATGATTTTGAAATTGGGAACTCTCAAAACATGGGGATCACTTAAACCAGCAAGATGCAAGATATGATGAAAATATGGGCTAGATCAGAGAAATAGTTTGACTTGATCAACACTTAAGTAGCTACCATCAATAGATGCTTTATGATGTTAACCCCTTCTTAGCCGACTCCATATCAAGATCCTCAAGCATATTAGTTTTTCATTTTCTAATATAATTTTTGCATGTTTTTGGTTTTTAGTTTTCACTGATGGCATTTAAAAGTTTTTATGTTATTATTTTTGTTGTATTTATATTTATATCCTTAGGTGTTTTTCGATGGAATGAAATGATGTTTATATTATTTTGAGGTTAATCTTCTTGAATTATTTTAAATTTTTATAGACTAATCAAATATAGTTGAACTATGGAATAAAATTTTAAAATACTTTGCTCTACAAATTAATTTTCTTACAAAATTTAAAATTAAATTATGGTTAAATATAGATTAGAAGAACATCTTCATGTTTTTATAGATAAATATTATTTAGCTATAATTGTTGCAAAAGATATGTCTTATGTTTATTTTATTTCTTGTTCAATGTGTTTATTTTTGTTAATTATTATATTTTTTTAAAGATTTATTGATATGAGAAAGACCAAAATTTAAAAAAGATGCACAAAGTGTGTTATGCTTGAAAAGATGTACAAAATATGCCACAAGTTTAAAAGATGCGCAATATTCAGCAAAAATGAAATGAGGCACAAAATTAGCTCAAACTAAAAAGATACACAAACTGTACCAAAATTTGAAAAGATACACAATGTCATCAATAGAAAGTATCATCCAATTCTTTCCTTTATCTTTTTATTTCTTACATAAATCCATTTAATCAATAATAATCCCCACTAATGAATTTGAAACTATTTAATTTTTATTTCAATATTTTTTTAATTATTATTATTATTTAATTGGTCTAGAACGAACATTGAACCTGGTAAACTTTTCTTATATTAATTATTCTTTGATTTAAAATATGAGACTATCTTTTTAGCATAAAGACATTAATGTTATCTTTTCAAATAGTTTAAAATCCTCTTCTTCATCATCTATTAGATTTGTCAATAGCAACTTACCTTTTCAAGAAGTACTTCCCTTTTTGTTATTGTCAAAAGGGGGAGTCATTAGTTATTATTTATTTGTTTGATTGAGTTAATCGTGTGTGCTTGTTGTGTGTTTTTTTTATTTTTGAATTTTTTTTGGACTTTTTTTTTATCCCTTGTTTTTTAATTGAGCATTCATTGAGAGTGAGCTTATGAGAAAAATGACCTTTAATATAATTAAAATAATAATTTTATTGCCATCATCAAATAAGGGGAGATTGTTGCAACTTAGACTTCAAGATTGAGTTTTATATAATATGATTTTATTATAATAATAAAATATTATTATTTTAATTACTATTTCTCCTAACATACATTAGGTACATTTTTTGTTTATTATTTATGTGTACTAAATTTCAAGTAAATCATACTTCAAACTGCTAAATACTTACAGACATAGTAGATTAGGGTTTTATGTAATGAAATATGTAAATTTTCTATTTTTTAGTCTAAGAGAGTGTGATTGTAATTGGATAACCGTGCATACACACACACATTAGGGGAGTGAGTCAAAACTTAAAAAATTTAAAAGTAAACATTTTATATGATTTCCAATCGTACTAGATGATTTGTCAATTTTCCTTTCCCCAAAATGATGTTAATCCAATCATGCCTTTAAATTTTTTTTAAACTATTCATACTATATGATAGTTTTTTGACAGACAATTCACAGAGTATAAAATAGGTGTGTACTAATTCATCCCAAATGAACTTATCATTTTTAAATTGTTTGTATTGTATGAAGTTGGTTCATACAGATGATTCATGTAGTACAAAATAGGTGCATACCTATTCCTCCCAAATGAACTCATCAATTCTTGAATTATTTATACTCTACGATGTATGTTCATGCAAATGACTCACATAGTACAAAATGGGGTCATCCATGTTCATATCAAACAAAGCATGATGTATTTTAACTATATGTATTATACGATGTCAGTTCATATAGACGACTAAAAGAGTACAAAATGAGGTTCATATAGGATCATACCAGATGAATTAGTTCAATATTGAACTATTCGTCTAATACAGTGTCAGTTTATATAGATGACTAAAAATATATGATATCAGGTTTGTACCTAGATTTTAAAACTATTCATATAGAAGATCCTCGATTATACCATACAATCCTAGGTTAGTTGACTCATAATTTTTAGTTCTCTAGATGGTTTTTCATGTGTTTATTATATAAGAGTCCTAAAAACTGAAACTCATATCTTTTGTTATGATTTTCTCTTAAGAGTGGCCATTGAGAGGGAGAGATTATGAGAGTGAAGTGTGAGAGATCAAGTGAGCGGCAGTTGTGAGGGATTCACAAGGTTTCTTAAAGTTAGGATCTTTTTTTCCTTCTTCAAATTTCTACCCATCTCCCCTGGGGGTTTTGAGAGAAGATCTTAAATAATGAATCATGGTACTTTTTCATAACAAGGAGGTTGAGAAAGGATGTTGGTACTCTGCCATCACCAGGAGGGTGAGAAAGGACATCGGAACTCTATCGCACCAGGTTGGTGGAAGAGAGTTTGTAAGGGTTTCTCCACCTTACTATGGAGGCAAAAAAAGAGTCACTTTGATTTAGTGCAATACCTAAAGATGGAGTCTTTAGGGAGTGGATGTAGGTCTAGTTGGATTGAACCACTATAAAATTTGGTGTTCTTCTATTCTTTAACTTTTTATTATATTTTTATTTTTTGCACTTTATATTACTTTGGTTGTAAAATATTTTATGAAAATCTCTTTCTATAAATAACTACATACTTCAGAATAATTGAGTATAATATCTTAAAATGGTTTTCTAAAATCCAAGAGATTTTTTAAAATATCAATTCACCTCCCCCATCTTGGTAAGCCATGAGACAATTATATTAGGTCAAACAATCTACTCAAACTTTCATTTCTTGCACTAATAATCTTAGTTTATTATATAAAACTAAGAAAATTCTCTATAATAATTTTGAAATGAAAGATATGGTTGAGTCATCCTATTTGATAGGATTTAAAATATTCTATAAAAAATCACAAGGATTATTAGGATTGTCTCAGAAAACTATATAAATAAAATTTTACAGAGATTCAATATGAAAAAGTGTTATGCATGTATATTTCCAATTTGGAAAGGAGATAAATTAAGCTTAATGTAATGCCCATAGAATGAATTGGAACATAAATAAATGGAACAAATTCCTTATGTATCTATTATTGGGAGTCTAATATACTTAGTCTTATATTAGGCCAAATATTAATTTTGTTGTGGGAATATGGGTAGACACCAAAGTAATCTGGGAATTGATCATTAAAAAGCTTCAAAGAAAGTGCGATATTTGTAAGGAAAAAAATAACATATGCTAAATTTTAGAAAATTTAATAATCTTGAGGTGATTGGACATTCAGATTTAGATTTTGTTGGATGTTTGGATACAAGAAACTCTATATTTGGCTATTTATTTCTATTAGTTGGAGGAGATATCTCTTGGAAAAGTGGAAAATAGTCCATCATTTCTACATTCATTATGGAAGCTAAATTTTTGTAATGTATTGAAGCCATAATTTAAGTATTATGGTTGTAAATTTTTATTTTAAGAATTGGGATTGTTGACAGTATTAACAAGCCAACAAAATTTAATTATGATAATATTGTCGTAGTCTTTTTTTCTAAAACTGATAAGTATTCAAAGGGTTCTAAACATATGGAATTAAAATACTTTACCATTAAAGAAGAAGTTCGAAAACAAAGGGTGTCAATTGAGCACATTAGAGCCAATCTTATGATTGTTGATCCATTAACTAATGGGTTATCTCCCAAGATATTTAATGAACATGTTGAGAGGATGGGTGTTATTGGAAAGCATTATTTATTTTATGTTATGTTTATGCTCTTTTATATTTGACTCTCTGAGCTCTTTAATGTAATATTTCTGATATGTTGAGTATATGAATGTTAATAGTATTTATTTTAATAAAGATATTAATGTTAAACCATTATGGATTTCTCATTATAGATAATTTTAAGTGTAAAATTAATATTATAATACATAAAAGGGAATCTGTTGCATGAAAAATGTATAACAACCATGATCCTTATTAGTTTTTACTTAGTAACTAATTATAATTTGACCAAATTAAGAAAGTTTGATATGTAATGTGATTTATAATTGAAAATATGAATGTAAAATTGGAATAATATCATATGAGCTAATTGGGAGAATGTAAAAATTAATGAAATAAAATTAATTATGTAATGTGGCTCATATTAATGATTATTCAAAAAATCATTTAATAATTAATTAAATGATTAAATACTATTGGTATTTGATCAATCGTTTATGGACCGTTTTATTAAATGAAGTATCTCTTCATGAAAATAGCTACCAATTTTCTTCCTACCTCTTAAAAATAGTCATTGTCTCTCCCTATGAATAATTAACATAGGAGAAAAGAAAGTGGGGGTGAAGGAAGAGAAATCATAGTTTCTCAAATTCAAAGAAATTCATGGATAAATCAATGCCGAATCAAGGTATGTTTTTAGATTTTAATTATAGATTTGTAAAAACCATCTTATTCAAGTTCTTGCGATTAAGCATTTAAACAATTATGTCATTTGTATGACAAAGAAATTTTTTTTTATGAATCTGAAGATTTCTTATACAAAGAATTCCATTGGACATCCCATATTGATTCCCCTAATTATAAATCATTCATTTAGCATTTAAGTTCCTTTTTGATATCATAATTAGACAATATTGGGCTCATTTTTATTCATCTCGTCAAGCCTCTTAATTTGATTATAAGCTTGCTAAGTTTGGAGATCATTTGGTCATAATATTAGAATTATAAAGATTCCTATTATGTTCTATGCCCTAGGTTTGGGCTCATTTCAATTCAGATAGAATCATTTTTTGTGTCGTTGGGTTCATTTCATTAAGATATTCAATTTAACTATACATTAGCTAAAATTTGACATTGAATGGTCCCAAATTTTATTTTGAAGGATCTTAAGCCAAATGTGCCTCAATATTCAGGCCCAATAAAGGATTTTTTTGTCAACTTACAAAATTTATTTAATTTTATCATTTAATTTACGGTGATGAAAAAATTTCAATCAAGAGGCTGAGATATGAAAACATTTTTCATCTTAATTTTTCAATGGAACAGGCTTTAACATGCTCATTGAACCAAATAGATAATATTATGATATTACTTTTATAAAATATTTTTTGTTTTGTTTGATATAAACATAATAATTAAGAATAATAAATTTTTATTGTATTTATTTTAAAATAAATTTAAAATTAAATATATATTTGAGATGAGTATAATAAATTTAAAAATAATTAATTTTATATTGTAAAAATGCTCGATTTGACTATAAGCATGCATGATTCAAAAAATTATTTGATGGTCTAATTAATATCTTAAAGTTTCAAATCTATTTCTAGCACTATTTCTAGGCTCATTTGGGTTTTGATTGGACCACTCTAATATTGTTGGATTTGCCTTGAGATGTTTAGTTAGACTATAAGTTTGTTGAAATTAAAATTTGGATGATTGAGAATTGAATTTTGGAGGTTTTCAATTAAATATGTAATGAGATTCACACTGGACATAAATAATTTTCTATGACATAAATATTATCACATAATTATAAAATTTTTAATTTTATGAGCACATAGTTTTTTGTGATTTATCTTGAATTATTAATATATTTTCTAATTTAAGGTTATTTATCAATTTTTTAATTAGAATTTATCCAATTTTTTTATAGGTTAAGTTGTGATGCAACAAAATTAGCTGATTTATATATTATAATAAATACTAAAAATGTTGAAAGTAATTTGTATACGTTAGCTAAGAAAAGAGATATGTGAAGTAAAGATTTAGTTCAATGAAGTATATAAAAATGAAGATCAAAAAGTACTTTTTTTAGAAGAAGATATTCAACATATGTGGATGAGATATTTTAAAAAATGTTTCAATGAAGTTTATGAGAATACCTTTGACTTTAATGGCCTTAGCATACTAAATAAAAATATAATTTCTTTTTTTTATCATCTTATTAGTAAAAACAAAGTTGAAAAAGCTTAAGAAAATGAAGAATGGAAAAACAATAAGATGCTATGTTATTCTAATAGAAATGTGAAAACGCTTAGGAGATCAAAGAATTTATTGACTTAACAAACTTTTAATATTATTCTGAAGACAAAAAGATGACATTATTGTAGAGAATGAGTGTATTGATTCTAGATGATATATAAAAGTGTATGATTTATAGAAGGATTAAGTTAACGTGTCATACATTAAAGTTATGGGAGGAGAGTAATTGTGTAGTTAGTACAACTTGATATTAATGTTTCTCAAAATCAATTTGGATTCATGTTGGGTAGTTCTACCAAGGAAGCTTTACATTACTTGAGAGGGTTATTGAGAAATTTTGAGAGAGTAAGGGGGGTCTACATATGATATTTATTAATTTAGAGAAAGCATATAATAAAGTTTCAAAAGAAGTTCTCCATTAAATAAAAGAGTTAATAATTCTTATATTCAAGTCGTTAAGGATAAGTTTATAGGAATTATTACTTGTGTTCAAACACAAGGTGATTAGACTAAGTATTTTCCTATTTTTGTTGGGTTACATCAAGGATTATATATAAACCAATCTCTTTTGCTTTATTAATAGACATTCTTACTAGCCATTTGCAAAAAGATATACGATGGTGTATGCTATTGGCAGATAATATCTTTCTTGTTGATAAAATTAGAGGGAGCTGATGAAAACTTGATTTTTTGATGTCAACATTAGATTCAAAGTTTTTTTTGTTTATGTAGATATAAAATTGAATACATGGAGTGTGATTTTAATAGTAATAAACCTAGTGGTAATATTATGAAATTTGGTGATTATGTTATTAAATAAGAGTCCACATTATAGATATGTTGGGTATGTTATTCAAATTGGATATTATAAATTGAAATAAATGGGGATATTATTAGTGGAATTCAAGTTGGATGGTTCAAGTGAATGAATGCATCGGGCTTATTGTGTGATAGAAAAGTACCCCTCAAACTTAAGCAAAGTTTTTATAACATGGTGGTGAGACTTGCAGTGCTTTATGGCACAAAATGTTGGTCATTAAGAAAAAGCATAAAATTAAGTGTACAAAGATGAGGGTGCTTAGGTGGATGAGTAACTTTACACTTAGAGGTAGAATGTGAAATGAGTCTATACATAGCAAGGTTGTATTAGCACTAGTGGAAAATAAGATAAGAGATAGTCACCATAGATGACTTGGTCACATAAAATCTCAACTTTTCGATCACCTGTTAGAATGGTAAATGTATTATATCCTGTATATGTTGGGAAAGATAGAAATAGATCTAAAAAGACTAAGTTAGAAAGTATTTAAAATTACCTTTTTTATTAGATTTAAAAAAGAATTTGGCTCTTAATAGAGCAAAATATAGATGAATGATTCATGTTGCCAACCTCATATAGTGGGATAAAAGCTTTTTGTTGTTGTTATATAGGTTTAGTTGATGTTCGAAATTATGAAAAATTTCTACAAACTTAAGGAAAACCTCAAGAACATCACATAAGAAATTAGAATTATCTGGATTATTTAAATTTGTAATTTTTTAAATTATTTAATAATAAATATTTAGTTTATAAGGAAGAAAAGTTCCAAAACTATAAAAAAAAAATTTATAGAGGTTAGGAGTAACTAGAGGAACATCTCATAAAAATCAACTCATATAAATTTAATTTAATATTTTCTTAATTTTATATTATTTTAGGATTCTTTTATATTTTCTAATTAAATCAACTCCAAATTTGATGAAATTTTTCACAAAAGTTAAATCTTCTCTCAAAATGATTTCACAAAAAAATTGAAGTAAATCGAATGCATTTAGGATTTTATTTTGATTTATTTGATTTAAATATATATTTTATTAATTAAATTATTTAAAGAAGATTTTTTCTAAAAACAATGGTAATTTACTCTTCTTATTTCGAAGATTATCAAGAGCCAAAAAAATTACTTTATATTTTTATGATTTTATTTGAATTTTAATGATTTTTATAAAATCTAGATCATTTAATGGATCATATTAACTTAGAAAGTAGAGTATGTGATTTGAACTTTAAAATAAACACAATCTTACATGAATTTAATTTATAAGTCAAAGTGACTTGGAAAATATTCTCTAAATGTTTAAGGACATTTAGTTACAAATATTTGACAAAATAATTTATTTAACTTTAATAATATGTGGCTGCACCGGCGCCCGGGTGCAGTGTTAAATAGGCAAGGGTTCCCGCATCAAGGACGGATGTGGGCAAAGAAGCTAGTCCATGATACTAAAATTAGGATAGGAACTTGCCCCACGTAGTGGGATAAAGGCTTGATGTTGTTGTTGAAGTTGTTGTGAATTCAATACACTTTAATTTTTATTTTTTGATTTTTTTTCTTGAATTAACTATAAATTATATAAGTTTCAAGGCTAATTATGGGATTTTACCTTATAAAGAAATTAGATTTTAGTTTTTCATCCCTAATTCAACTCTAATCTCCATAACATTTGAATCATAGATCCTTGAAAGAATAATATCTAAATTTTTTTAGCTTATTTGAAGTTATTTATGATTTTTTCAATTTAAAATTAGATTAGAAAACCTTTTTTATTTTAAAATGCAAAAATTTATTTTATCTTGTTTCTGAAATTCATTGAGGTTTTTGAACAAATGACCCCAAATTTCTTAATGTAAAAATAGAGGATCTCAACACCTTCAGGCATAATATCTATAAGTATAAATTAATTATGAATAAAAATAAATTTAAGTAATCTTTAGAAAATTTAGGATTGTTTTTTAATTATTTATTTTTTTGATTTTTTTTTTCTCATCTAGAAGATCATTGGAGTATTTTTAATTTAGTTTCAAGGTCTTACGACTTGATTTGATTTATTTATGAATTATTATTAATTGGGCTTATTTAAGGGTAATTGATTTTAAAAATTCAATGAACATTGAAGCAAAATGAAAATTCATATGAAACATTTCAGAGAGGTCAAAGATACGCTAGATATGCTTCCATATAAATATGATTGAGGGAATTAAGGGTGATAAAGCATGGTAATTATATTATTAATCTTATGTATTCAACCTTAGATAATTTATTTCAAATTGGCACAAACCCACTTAAAACCCTATTGAATTTCTCCTTATTTTTTAATCCAAAGAGCTATATCCATTAATTTTTTATAAAAGTTAATTAGTTTTAAATTTTTGAAATTTAAGCTTTTTTTTAATTGTTGAAAATCCATAAATTATTTTAGGGCTCACTATGTTGATGTGGTTAGATGGAATCTTAAGTACCAGATCTTGTAGTCCATGTTGGATTGATCTAACCTATTTGATCTTAGATTGAACATCACAAATTAATCCTTAGATTAACAAAAGATGATTGTCAACATATAATGTGATCAATGTGATCAATTCTTTTCAAATGAAATGGATAGTGATCATGTTGTCTCCAACATCCAGATGGCGACGAGGATTATTGATCAAAATTTTTTTGATCGAGAGTGATCAATGTCTATTTTTTTATTCAATGGATCAATAAGGATTTGAATTTTACTCTTAATAGAATATAATGGAGAAGAAGGATTCATATAGCCTACCCCACGTAGTGCATTGGATAAAGGCTTGAAGTTATTGTCAAGGATCAAGAAGGATTAGAAAGGTAAGGATATGCCATCAAATTTCCAGATCACTCTGGGATCATATTTGTTTTCACAATATGTAAAACTACAACTTCAAGCTATAGGGAGCTTATGCAAACCATGATTTTAAGGGTTCTTAATCAAATTGATTTTTGTAAGACTTTCTCTTGACCATGATGATCATATTTGATAAAGTTTTAGTCTTCAATTGAGACTTCTTGGATCACTAGGGTCACTCTTTCTAAACATCAGTCATCAAAGCTTGGTGGTATCACTCATAGAGATCTTCGAAAGGAGGAGAAAGTCATAAAAATGTAAGTTTTTCATAAGGAAACTAAAGAATCACTATTGCATATTGAAATCAACAAGATGATAGAAAATTTATAAGGAAACTAGTTATGCACTTAAATTGGATCTTGACCGTTGTTGTTTTTTTTTTTAATCATGACCATCTCTAGTGATGCTAGTTGGAAAAAATATTTAGGGATCATCCATTTAGATTATGATATGTGTTTCGATTCAATCTTATGGCTTCATGTGGCTTGAGTAACTAGACATAGGACGTGGAACCATGTGATATTATAGGCCACCCCTATACCAATCACTTGAGGTGGTATTAGCTGGCCTATTGACTAATTAAAGACCAAGGAAGACTGGGAGTTATTTAACAGGTTTGGCTTTATTTGGGGTTGGGGTTACAAGCTTAGATTTAGTTTGGATTAGCTTGAATCAGTTGGGTTGACCAACTTGGGCTGAGCCACCTAGGGAGGTTCTTAGAATGTTGGAAAGGTTTAAAGGTGTTTAGAATTTGTTTGTTTAATTTTGGCTCTAGTGAGCCCAAGATGGGTCACTTATCCCTTTATATAAATCTTGAGTTTACTATTGTCATGGTTGCTTGACCATGGGTCAAGTTTGAGTCTAATTATTCTTGGGATATGTTAAGAGCATTTAATGGAAAGGTCATTTGGTTTGAATGGATTGGTTGAATTCAGTTTTAGGGGTTTTTAAGGTAAAGGTGTAATTTTTGTCATCCTTATTTCTATCATTGGTTAAATGAGTTGACTAAGGCTCCTTAAGTCATGGGGAGTATCCAATAGTAAGTTAAAGGTTCCTATGGAAAATTTTAGGGACATGGACTGTAACACCTTTAAAATCTATATGTAATTCTATATGTTTTGAACCAACCTAATTTGTGGTAATCCATTATATTTATGTATTTAGAATCTTTTATATGTATTTGAGCATATTTTATGAGCATGTGAGAGTATACATGTAACAATCCAAAAAATATAAAAGTATTTTAAAATAAAAAATTGAATTTCTATTTGAACTAGAGCATTTTAGGGCTTTGCATGGTAGTACTGCGGTGATAGACTTAGGAGCAGAGTAGAATAAAAAATTAATACTACAGTATTAGAGGCTCTATTCTACAGTAGTTCTAGATTCAACATGCAGCACTGTAGTGTTGTGTTAGAGCACTGTGGCATTTGGCCACTAACAATATATATATATATATAAGAGAATTATTTGATCTAAAGAATAGAATGAAGGGTTAATGAGAAGGACAAATAAACGTGGAGTTTTTGAAAGTCAATAAGAACCTATATAGTTTATCATACCAGCACTAAAACCAGTATGACCCACTGTTTACAATTTGATCCAATAGAATTATAGGAATGTACCTAGAGGATCCACTAAAAGAATTTAAAATCATATTTATTGAATTTTAATTTATTAGCATTTTGTTGCATGTTGAATGATTAATATGCATAAATGTGTGATTGAACCCATGATTAATTGGATGTAATGAATGATAAAAAAATGATTAGTATTATTTCATAGATTATTGAACATATTTAAATTGATTTACTAGCTTTGAATTGTATTGATTTATTTTGATGAGTTTGTTACATGAATTTGTTTTTGTTGATTTATTTTACTTATTTTTACTTGTGGAAACGTCATGGGAAATAATTTTTTAAAGTGGGTTGATTGTAATAATCTAAAAAATATAAATAGTATTTTAAAATAAAAATGTCAGCATTAAAGGCTTTGTTCTATAATAATTATGGATCCAACAAGCAACTCTATACACTTAGGTCAGAGTGATATGCTGCTAGGCCACAAATATAATTTTTATATTTATTTTATTCTAAAATCCTAAGCACTAAGTCACCCCAATCATTTTGCCTCCCCATTTTGGCTGGCTTATGGAGGAAGAAGAGAGGGAAAGGGAGAGAAAGAGGTGAGAGGGAAGAGAAAGAAAGCTGGGTTTCGATCACTTTTGCCCATTAATTCAGTTTGAAAAAAGTGTTCTAATCATTGAAACCCAAATCCCATTCTGATTTTCAATGATATTGAGTTTAATAATTTGCTCACTCCTAAATTAATAAAAGGGAATTTTCTCTAGATTTTTTATCATGTAAATTTTAGTATATTATACATATACATTTTATGGACATTTTGACTATGATATTATTAAATTTCAGTGATTAAAATAAAAGTTATGATTCTCTAAAGATATAAACTAATATATAGATTTACTTATATTTTATAGACATAAGCATTTCATGTTGTATATAAACTAATATAAGATAAATGTGATATTAATATTGCAAGAATGGAAGGCTGGCTGTGAATACTATAATAGATATGGGTTAGATGTTAAAACATAATATCTTAAATAAGAGGGTGGGCCAACAAACTTTCCTTTAAGTCTGTTTGTGGTCTTATCCGATTATAGCCTGAAAGTGATATTGATTATGTCAACCATTATAGGGTAATAACTCTTAATGATTTATCGAAATCCCTTTGTAATAATAATGATATGAGGTTGTAATGATAAAAATAAATAAAATGTAATACAAATAATAAAAATGATGTAATAACAGAAATATAAGTTTCATTTTTTAAAAAAGCGTTATGCTAGGATTTCTTCTCCTTGTTGTGCCACTCTCACCCGCCATCTCCTTTAACCATTCAAGGGGAGTTTTCCCAATCATTCTCCTTTTGTGTTTATTTTCCTCTGTGTTTTAGCCTATGAGTTTTATTTTAATATTTTATTTTTAATTTGGTTTTTCTTTTTCCCTGGTGTAAGGGAACCATCCAGTCTCTTCCTCATCCAGAATGTCTAATCTCCCTCTCAAGAGGTCCGACCCTAGTTTTTTGGCTTCTAAGAAGCAATCCAATTAAGGATGTCTTAGCTAGTTCAAATTCTTAGAAGGGTTTCCTAGACCTGAAACATATCGCTCATTATAGTTTTCCTACTTTAAGGATCTCTGAAGAAGAAATCCATACCCTAGCAGGTCCCTTTAAATTTGCTCTAGTTGGAATGTTATTATTTTGGAGGCTAGTTTTGGATAGAATTAAAAAGTTCTCTCTCTCTCTCTCTCTCTCTCTCTCTCTCTCTCTCTCTGGTAAGGTTTTTGTTACTCTCTTGGATCCCCATCATGTTTTGATTAAGCTTTCCAATGATTTAAATTATAGTATAGTATAATCTTTGCTCGAAGGGCTTACAATGTCAACAATTCCTTTATAAAATTAATTAAATGGACCCTAATGTTTGATATTTTTACTAAATCTCGTATAGTTCATGTATGGATATCTTTTACTGACCTTCACCATGACCTCTTTTCTTATAGATATTACACAGCCTGGGTTCTTTATTTGGCTTCCCTTTAAAAATGATATCACTACTGCTTATGGTTACCATCATTCAGTAGCTCACGTAATGGTTGAGTTATATGTTGTTGCAACTTAGTTTTCAAAACTATATTTTTATATCATCTGAGTTTTTAAAGATACCAAAATATTATTGTGTTGATTACTATTTCTCCTAACATATATTAGATATATTTTATTTGTGTTGTTTATGAGTGCTAACATTTCAGAGAAATCATACTCCAGACTATATAAGACTTCAAGATAGATTAGACTAGGGTTTCTTGTAATTGAAGTCCATAATTGAGTCTAAGAGAGTGTGATTATAATTTGGTAATCATGCACACACACTGGGGGAGTGAGTCAAAACTTTTATTTTTAAAACTAATCATATTGTATGATTCTTGAATAGTATTGGAGGATTTGACATGAACATTCCTCTAGAATGAAGTTAATTGACTAATGCCTTGGAAATTTTCTTTTGAACTATTCGTAATGTACAAAATTGGATTCATATAGATAATGTTTAGAGTATGAAATAGATACATACCAATTTGTCTCAAACGAACTCAACATTTTTTTAACTTATCGTACGGTACAAAGTGGAGTTCATATAGACAACATCCAGAGTATGAAAAGGGTGCATATCAATTCATCCCATATGAATAGTTAAATTTTTTAAACTCGTGGTACTGTATGAAATAAATTTTGTATAGATGACATCCCGAGTATGAAATGGGTTCGTCTATGTTTGTAACATATAAAGCATGATTTGATTTAACAAGTTCATATTGTATGATGTAGGGTTCATACAGATGACACCAGCGTAAAAAATGGGTTCATATATTATCATATAGGACGAACCAGATCAGTTTTGAACTATTTATAAAATATGATGTCTGTTTGTGCATATGATTGATAGAGTATGAAATTAGTTCATACAAGATCGTACAAAGGATTTTTTTGAATTATTCATACATATGAAGTATATCATATAGTATCATCTAAGTACGTTCAACTTGAAATTTTCAATTTTCTAGGCTTTTTTTCTTGTCCTTCATATATAAGGGTCCTAAAAACTGACACTCAGAGACTCTTCAATTTTTCTTTTGGGGGTGATAGTAAGAGTGTTTGGGAGTGAGGATTAAGAGATCTTGTAAGTGAAAATTGTGAAGGGTTCACAAGGTTGCCCAAAGGTGAGGATCTCTTTATATGTTCTTCAAATCTTTGCCCTTTTTCTTTAAAAGCTCTTAAGAAAAGATCTTTGGAGAATATCCGGTACTCTGCCATCACGAGAAGGGTAAGAAAGGTTGTTGGTACTCTGTCATCACCAGGAGGGTGAGAAAGGATGTTGGTACTATGCCATCACCATGAGGGTGAGAAAGGATGTCGGTACTCTACCGTCACCAGGAAGGTGAGAAAGAATGTTGGTACTTTGCCATGTTTAGGAGAGTGAGAAAGGATGATGATACTCTGCCACCCCAGGTTTGGTGGAAGAGAGGTTATTGTAAGGGCTTCTTCACCTTATTGTGGGAGCAAAATGAGGTCACTTTGGTAGAGTGCAATACCTAAAGAAGGAGTCTTCAGGGAGTGGATGTAGGTCTAGTTGGATCGAACCACTATGAAATTCTATATTCTTTTATCTTTACTTTTTACTTTTTTTTTATTTTTTGCACATTTTATTTATGTGGTTGTAAAATATTTTTGAGAAAATTTTAATTATTTTGCAAAATATCTATCTAATTTTCCAAGAGATTTTTAAATAACCATTTCCACCCCCCCCTGGTTAGCCCTGGGATAGTTGTATTAGGTCTAACAACCTATTCAAACTTTTAGATATTACTAAAATTTTTCAAAATTTTTTTGGGGTTGGTCTTGAAAAATATGGTTAAATTCAAAAGGTTGTGGTGAATGAATTTCTTGAATTTTGTGGCCACTATAAATCATTAGGGCATAAAAAAATTGAATGCTATCAATTGCATCCTCAATTGAGGAAACAGGTTCCAGCTACATGAAATATTCATCTTAATGATGATATATTGGATGTTGTTAAAGGTGTTGAGAATGCTAGTTTGAATGATTTTTCTTCCATGAAGGATACCCTTGTTGTTTATTCTCCTCATGTCATCAAGGATGAAAATTTGATCATGCTAAGCATATTGTTATTCCTATTTCAATCTCTACTGATACTTTACCCATTAATGGAACTATATTTAAAGAAAACATTGAGGGTTTAGTTTTATTGGTTTCTTTACCTGTTATTTTGAATAGCAACATTGAGGAGATGGCTATTTTGGGTAAAGAAAATTCTATGACATTTATGAATTATGTTACTTTTATAATTTCTAATAACATTATTCCTCTTATTCCTCTTCCTTCTTCTAATAATTTTATCCTTTCTTCATCAAGGATATTGGGGGTGCTCATATGGTTGACAATCTCATTGTTCATAATTTGGTCTCTTTAATTGTTATGCTTGAATACCATGAGAAGTAAGGTCCAACTGATATTTCAAATTAAGATAAGGAAGAAGGTGTACTTCACTTTGATATTGAGTTAAATTCTAATATTTTTAAGAATCATAAACATAACTCTAGACATGATTTCTTGGAGGGCTTAAAGAAAGTTTCTAATAAAAAAGGAGAAATCCTAATAAGAAAAAAAAATGATGTGTTAGCATCAAATTCTAGGCTCACAAGGTCTAAAGTTATTATTAAATCTACATTTTTATGATTAGTTTTGTCATTTGGAAAGTTAGAGGAGTGGGTAACATTCCATCTCAATCTCGTAATCATAACTTTCTTAGGTTGTATACAATTTCTTTTTTGGCTATTCTTGAACCTTTTTATTAATGTGTTTAAACTTTCTTTTTGTCAGCATCAATAGGGTTTTCAATATTCTTATGCCAATCTTAATGGTAAAATTTGGTTATTTTGGAATGAAAAATATTAATCTTATGAAAAAAATATTAATCTTAATATTGTCATAGATTTTGTGACCAAGTCATTAAATGCAATTTGTTTGTTAAAATGTGCTAGCTATTCTAATAATGGTAGGGTTTCTTTATGGCATCAAATTAATGATTTTTCTTGTTCTTTTAAAGGCCTTTGGTTTGTCAAAGGTGATTTTAATATTATCGTTAACGCCTCAAAGAGAATTGGTATAGAGGATTTTAATAACATGATTGTGGATTGTGGCCTTGTGGATATTTGTTTAATTGTTCCCAAGTTCACTTTGTCCAATTAAAGACTTTGACAGAGATTAGATAGAGTTTTATTTAATTTTGACTACATCTCTCTATTACAGATTACTTATGTTGAGCACCTTAGTAGAACTATTTTTGAAAATGCTCCCCTGGTTATATGTATTAAATGTTTGAATGGTTTTGGCATTGCTCCTTTTCATTTCCAAAACATGTGGCTTTAATCAAATGATTTTCTTAATGTCATGTATACTAATTAGTTAGCTCTCTTGTCTTACTATGATGGCTCCAATGACATTATAACCCTTCCCCTTAAACTCAAACATGTTAAGTAAGTGATTAGATGCTCAAATAAATATATTTTTGGTAATATCTTTGATAATATCATCAAAGCTTAAAATCTTGTTATTAAATTAGAGAATAATTTTATTGATCATAGTTCTAATGAGAATATATTGTTGTTAATCCTTGCTAATAATTCCCTTTTTGTTTTGTGCTTTTAAAGAGAAGAATATTGGCGCCAGAAAGCTAATGTAAGTTTATTTCTGAGAGTGGCATAAACACTAAGTATTTTTATGCTCATGAAAATAATAGGAAATCAAAGTCTATTATTCAAAAAATTGAATTGGAGGATGGGTATTGGAAGGAGAATGAGAATTCTATTTTTTCTTTTGTTGTTTCTTAATTTGTTTGGAAATTTTAAGGATGTGGATGATATTTCTAATACTTCTTCCATTCCTTACATCATTAAAGATATTAAGATTCATCAATTCTCTAATTGTCCTAATGAGATTAAAATTCACAATACTCTTATGGAAATTAACAAGGATTCTATTATTGGCCTTGCTGGGTTTACCACTTCTTTCTATAAAAATGTTGGCATGTTATTAAAAATGACTTTTATAAAGCACAAGGGTTTTTTTCAATAGTTTGCTTATTACAAAAAAAAAAAATTCAAGCACCTCTTTAGTTCTTAATTTTTAAAGTGAGAACCTTTTATGTTGGACCGATTATATACCTATTAGTTTATGTTCAACTTTTAATAAAATTATCATCAAAATTATTGCTTCTCGTATGGCTTTCATCCTACCCAACATTATCTCCCTGAATCAAACTAGCTTTGCTAAGGGGAGTATAACTAACAATGTGTTGCTTGCTCGAGAGCTTATTCATGATAGTAATTATAAAGTGACTTTATAGAATATGGTTTTAAAGTTGGTCATATCCAAAGCCTATGATAATATTAATTGTTCTTTTATTTTTAAAATTTGAACCTTTTTTGTTTTAATAATATTTCTATATCTTTGATTTGTAATATCATTACAAAATTTTTGGTATTTTATTTTTAACAATGATACAGCTCATGCTTTTTCCATGGCTGGACAAGGAGTTAGGCAGTGTGATCATTTATCTCTAGCTTTAAATATTTTTGTTGTTGAGTACCTTTCTAAAGGTCTTCTTGTGTTATTTTATAAGTATAAAGGTTAGGATTATTTTAATACTGATGGGATGAATGTATCAAATTTATATTTTATTGATGAATTTATTATCTTTTGTAATGGTTCCCTTTAAGCATGTGAAGGAGATTTTCTAGTTTCTTATTGAATTTGTTAATTAAAGTGGTCTTTACTTTAAAATCAAAAAATGGTCTTTTATCCCTGGGAAAGATAAGTCTCAGAGTAAAATTAATGGCATTTCTCTTTATACTTTCTTTTCTAATCAATCTCTCATCATTTACTACTTCGTACCCCTCAGTATAAAGGTCATAAAAATTCCTTTTTTTTTGATAAATTTTTTTAAACATTAATTCCCAATTATCTCTTTTTAGGAATTCAAGTTTCTTTTGATTGGATTTTGTAATATATTTAATAAGATTTTTTAAGTATCTTTTTGGGATCCTTCCCCTTATGCTAAGATGTTCCAATCAAGGGCTTAGAGTTCTTATGCTGACCTTTTAGTGAAGGTAGTCTTAGTTGCAAATCTTCTTGTGTATTGCTAAGTGCTTTTCTATAAAACTTTGGTGGAAATTTCATTTGAATAATTCTCTTTGGGATAATTATAAAAATATCAAAAATTATAAGAATATTCATCCTTATAAATGTTGCTTTAAGATGGGTTAGCCTTTTGGGCGGTCTAGGATTTATAAAGTAAAATGGTTGGGTGAGTATATTATTCTTTTTTTTTTTTTTTTTTTTTTTTTTTTTTTTGAAGAAATCCTAATAGAAAATTTTATTCGAAGGGAACTACAAACAATCAAATTCCTCGTTCAACAAATTCGAGAATGAAGGAGGAATCTTATTAGAGCTAATGTCATCACAAAAAAATTTGAAATTAAAGCTAAATTAGCACATAAATCCTCTAACTTGTTACAATTTCTATTAGAATGAAGAAATACTATTCCTGAAATGAAAAAGAAAGTCTAAGTCACCTGGATCCACGTTGACGTTATTGATATCAACCTTATTTAGAACCTCCTAGAAGAATTTGATAACATTTATGTTTTCTCCTTCAATTATTACTCTCTCTGCATCAAACATCCAATCTTGAACAAATCTATTCACTAAAAAAATAGCTGACATCTCAAGTTGAGAACTATCCCAATGAATGCAATTTGATCCAAATGCATATAATAATCTTCCTTTGCAATCTCTGACAACTCCTCCAATCCCAGCATTATAAGTATTACTTAATGCAGCATCTATACTAATTTTTATCCATTTCGAAGGTGGAGGATGCCAAGAAGGTGAAGACAGCCCATCTGATTGACATCCTAGTTCCCCCAAATGAGATTCTTCTTAACAGATGCAATGGAATTGCAAATAGAGTTTGCTGCTATAAAAGAAGAGCTATCTTATATTCCATGATGAAACAATTTAGTCCTTCTTTTCCAACATAAAAATAATCATGGTATATAACAGATTGCCTTGAAACGGGTTTGAATTTGCAAGATGCATCAGTCCTTAATAACACTCCTCCAGAGTAGTAAAAATTGGAGTATTAAAATCCCATTGGTTCAAAAATGCAAAAATGTGGTGCAGCTTACTCTAGAAAACATCAATATGATCTTGGTTTTTAGCTCCAGGACATCCTCTTGGGCAACTTTCAAAGTCAATTAGCCTTTTATAATTTAAAAAGTGATTATTAGGAATCACATTTCTCTTAAGCCTCCACCAAAACAGAGCAGTTCTTGGACTCAATCTAGCTTTCTTCATCCAGCACCAGTCATCTTCTTTGTCTTTTTCAAATTCAGAATCTGCACCAGCTAAGGACGCAATAGTGTTTCAAGAATGCTTATACATAAGATCCATTTTATCACTTGATAAATTTGATTGAATTGGCATAGACAAAATGACATTTACCAGCTCTATCTTGAAATATTCTTATAACTTCTTTTCATCCCATTTTCCATTCAAAATGAATACTGCAACCATCTTAGTGTCTTCATCCATTTCTATTACAAAGGTCGGCCATTTGCTGATGCACTTGTTTAAAATCTAAGTATCGTTGAAAGTATTAATTTCCTTGCCATTTGATACTCTCCATCTTACAATTGATGGAAGATGTCTTGCTCCACTTAGAATAATTCTCCATGAAGATGAAGAATTGATGTGGTTAACTGGGCTCCAGATATCCTGTCCATATCTTGCTATCAACGCCATGTTCAGCAATGAGTTTGGTCTATCAATGAGATTCCACGCAAATTTGGCTCTTAAAGGACCAGATTTCTTCACTATAGATTGAATACCTCAACCTCCAGCTTTTTTAGATCTACAAAGGACATCCCAAGCAACATAATGAAGTCCTTTATTGGTATCATTTTTATTCTATATGAAATTTCTACGCATCTTCTCAAAGTCATATAAGACACCCATTGGAACTAGTGAATGAAATACCAAGAAAATTGGAAGAGAAAGACATGCCGAGTTAATAAGAGCCACCTTCCCAACAATTGACAGAAGCTTATTCCCCCATGAGCTTAATCTATTGGTTGCTTTAATCAATAGATGTTGAAAATCTGAAAAAACTAATCTTCTAAATGCAATTTTGATGCCCAAATACTCCATTTCTTCCACAACTTTGACTCCAAACATCATTGCAAGGGACCTTTTATTCTTTCTTTTCACATGTTTCCAAAAAATAATTGAAGTTTAAATAAAATTGATCCTCTATCCTGTCCAATTGCAGTAGCCGTCAAATATTTTTTTAATTTTCTTCGTGCTCTTTCTATTTGCTTATGAAAAATAGATTATATCATCTGCATACATTAGATGTGATATTAAAAGAGCATTTCGTGCAACCTTTATTCCAATCTTTCTACCTCTTTGAGCAAAGGCATCTATTAATAATTGATAACACATTATAAATAGGTATGGAGACAAGGGACACCCTTGCCTAAATCAACTTTTTGCTTCAATCCAATCTGATTGCCTGCCATTAAACATGACAAAAAATTTCGGTTCTCTCACACATTCCAAAATCAATTTAGAAAAAAACTTTGGAAACCCGAAGCCATCAAGAATTTATGCTAAGATGGACCAACTCTTGCTATCATAGGCTTGCTCCATATCAATTTTGATAGCCATCATTCCCTTCTTAGATTTGAAATATCTGAATTTGTTAAAGAGCTCTTGGGCAAGAAAAATCTGATCTGACATGGATCTTACTCTTACATAAGCATATTGGTACTCAAAAATGATTTTAGGAAATAAATAGTCATCCTATTTAACAACATTTTAGCCACAATTTTGCAAACAGACTTACAAGTGAAAGATCATTAGGGATGTTAGGCCCTACGAACTAGTCCTGAGGCTAACCAGGGGGGGGGGGTGAATTGGTATTTTTAAAAAATTCTTTAAAACCAAGAACAATTATCACAAACCAAAATCACCATGGAAAAACAAGTGCGGAAAATTAAAGTGAGGAAGCAGTAAAAAGAACACAATGATTTATAGTGGTTCGGTCAACTTGGCCTACGTCCACTCCCTGTAGGCGCCCTCCGAGTATTGCACTACCAACGTGACTCTCCTTTAGCCCCCACAACTAGGCGGAGAATCCCTTACAGAGCACCTCATTTTTGCTACACCCGACAAGGCAGAGAACCCAACTCCTTTTACTTCCTCATGAAGCAGGCAGAGCACATCGATCGATCGTTGAAGCTTACCACTCCCAAACCTTCCAAGGACAAGAGACTCTAGGGAAGAAGAAGTGGAATAATTATTAGAGTAACCCTTGTGAACTCCCTCACAAGCTTCCCCTCACAAGATCCTCTCTCTCTCTCTCTCTCCTTCTCTCTCTCTCTCCTTTAGGTTTTCTCAGGTCAAGACAGTAGCCAAAGATCTCTTAAAAATGTTGAACAAGAGCTCTTAAATAGAGGAGTTTCAAAGGAGCTCAATAATTGCAAGTTGCCGACTTTATCGTCCAGGATGATAAACATATCATCCAAGACGATAAACATATCATCCTGTATGATCAGTTCAAATCACAGATGATCAGCCAGAACATCGCCATGAAGATGATCTGGATGATTGAAAATTGGCTTGTTCATCCCGGCCAATCTCACGATCTTCCCGGCCGATTAGTTCAAATTAGAGAAAAATTGTCCAGAGCATCGCCCTGAATTTGAGCTAGCCGATAGTTATCATCCAAGAGTAAATAAGGGTTTTTTAATAGATCATCCTGGCCGATCCTGCAATTGTCCGGGACGATGTGATGGTATCAATCAGCCTTAATTACTTCCTTGATTCCTGGATTAATTTAGGCATAATTATGTAATATCGTCTAGGCCGATCTCACGATCGTCCTGGCTGATTGCCAAAAATTCAGAATACCTAAATTGATTATGCGGCTATTTCTTTCTGTTTTGAGCATATCGTCCTGGCCGATACATGTATCATCCAGGCCGATCAGTTAATTACGGCTGCCTTAACTAAGAAATCCTAATTAGAACTTCGATTTTGAACTAGATCGTCCAGGCCGATATTAATATCGTCCGGGACGATGTGAGTAAAAACACAAATTCTAAATCTCTCAAGTGTGTGTGTAGGGTTACTTAACATCAATCACTTCAAACATTTATAATTGACTCAAGAAAGGAAAAAAAGAAAATTACAGACAGACTTAGACCTAGTCTACCCAATCTTGAGCTGCCTCGGTTTGTCGTCTGAAGTTTTGGTCCTGAAACATCAGTAGAGGAAGGAAGTCAAAGTGTTTGCTAACATCAAAATCATAATCCATGAAATCAAGTTTGCAATAATCTCCCCCTTTTTTATGATGGAAAATACTTTGATGATTATGATAGTGTAATTCCAAAATTTGAGTAAGCAACTTCAAACAACAAGCAATCAATTAAATACAAACAAGTAAAAGTACAAACTAGTAAGTACAAATATAATCAACAAGTACAAACGCATTACTCCCCCTTTTGACATCACAAAAAGTAGGATGGAACCAAAAAAGAAACTAAAGCAATAAAAGTACAAAAATTAGAAAAAACAATCATAAGCAACTATAGAAAATAAAATCTAAGAATAGAAAAATGAGGGTCCTTGATCATCAGACGGAGGTGGTGGTAGTGGTGGCTGCTAAAAGTAACTAGTCAAGGCAGCAAACTGTGAGCCAAACTAGGCCATGTCCTGGTCATGCTGCTGCTACTGGTGTACAGTATAGGCATCGAAATGGGCTATATCTGTTGCAGATCTATGATTTATGATTTTGACGATAGCAAACATTCGTTATTTCTCTACGTTTCAGGTCCACACGATCAGACTGCAATCTAGAACCAGCTCAAGATTGGGTAGACTAGGTCTGTGTCAGTTTGTAATCTTTTTCCTTTCATAAGTCTATTGTATTTGATGTGGCATATGATGATTTGTAACTTATAAGATTTTCTGTTGTGCCCTAAAAGATTTCTATTTTTGGTAACAACATCCGGGACAATCTGACAAAAGTAGAAACCATAATTAGGGCATCCTCTTTAAAGTAGCTGTCTTTATGCAAAACACATCGTCCTGGATGATTTTGTATCGGCCAGGACGATCAGCTCAATTCAGCAAGAATCTACCGCCATATCTACTTATGAAAATCTTATTTTTGGATATCGTCCTGGTATATCAGCCTGGACTATAAAATATCATCTAGGACGATCCAGAACAATTTTTCCAAAATTTCTCAGGCAGTTTTGGAAAGCAGTTAATGGGGATTTCGTCTGGGCAATTCGCAAGATCGTCCGGGACGATTAGACATCGTCCA
>NW_021319634.1:76864-78938 GCF_001605985.2 Dendrobium catenatum
GAGGTTATCCTACTTTTGATTTAAAATCTTTTTCATCTTTTAAATTAGTCTTTGAAACTAAATTTTTTATCTCCCTATATTTTATTTATCGCATAGGGATCTTTTGCAAGTTTATGAATCTAACTCATAAATCTTAATCAAGAATTCTCTTTATCAATAGGATAGCTTTACTTTTGTTTTTTAACACTTCAGAAAGGTAGCATATTAAAAAAATGGCCAATGATGCCAAAAATAAAAGATGCGCAATGACGCCAAATTGAAAAATATACACTAAAGAGTATAAAAAAACAAAAGATGTGCAAAGAGCGCCATTCAAATTGAAAAAAGGTATAAAATGAGCCCACAAAATTTAATGCTTACCATTCTTGTACTTCTTAAAAGCTTAAGAAAACCCTTGATACTTTCGATACTTGAATTTGAAAATCTTGATTCTTGATTCAACAATTCATGTAGTAATCTTCTATTAGATATATTTTATGAAAGGAGTTTTGAAAAATTAGTGTTTCTTTTTCTAATTTATTCCTTGATTTAGATATTAAATTAAAAGGTTTTTGAGCCTTTTTTAAAGAACTTGAGTTTGGATTATCAAATTCTGAATTTCTAACCTTTTCTGGGTTATGCGTTGTTAATCCAATTCTACTAAGTTTTTGATTAAAACCAAGAGGTAACTTTCTCATTTTAAGAATATTTATTTTTTCACTAGATCAGGGAACATTTTTATCTCTTGTTCGTTTTGTTTTTTTGTTTGTGCCTCCTCTCTTTTTGATAATGTCAAAGGGGGAAAACATATTGTTGAATTTTTATACTGTGATTCGTGTTTTGTATCTTGTTTTCCAAAAAATAAAAACAACAAAAATATTTTTATCTCCCCTATTCTTTTAAAAGGGTTTATTCTAGTGAGGGGAAAAGGAAAAAATGCTTTTTTTTTTAAAATCAAATTGAAATGTTTTGCCATCAAAAAAAAAGGGGAGATTGTGTCGGATCTACGGTTTATGATTTTGATGATAGCAAACATTCGTTATTTCTCTATGATTGCCTTATGTGCTAACATTTCAGGTCCACAAGATCAGACTGTAATCTGGATCCAGCTCAAGATTGGGTAGACTAGGTCTGTGTTAGTTTGTAATCTTTTTTCTTTCTTGAGTCTGTTGTATTTGATGTAGCATCTGATGATTTGTAACTTGCAAGATTTTCTATTGTGCCCTAAAAGATTTCTATTTTTGGTAACAACGTCCGGGATGATATTTATATCATCCTGGATGATCTGACAAAAGTAGAAACCTTAATTAGGGCATCCTCATTAAAGTAGCCGTCTTTATGCAAAACACATCATCCTGGACGATTTCGTATCGGCCAGGACGATCGGCTCAATTCAGCAAGAATCTGCCGCCATATCTACTTAGAAAAATCTTAGTTTTGGATATTGTTCTGGTATATCGGCCTGGACTATAAAATATCATCCAGGATGATCCAGAACAATTTTTCCAAAATTTCTCAGGTAGTTTTGGAAAGCAATTAATGGGGATTGCGTCAGGGATGATTAGACATAGTCCAGCTTCATTTCAGGACGATTTTCCTCATATTTGAACTAATCGGCCAGGACGATATGTCTATCGTCCTGGACGATAATGACGGCAACTTGCATTAATGAGCTCATTTTGAGAGCTTCTATTTAAGCTATGAAAAGGCACTTTGTAAGTGTCTTTGGCAGCCATTGTAGCTTCGTTCTTGTGGGGGAAATTTAAAGAGAGAGCTTGAAAGGGAGAGAGGAAAGGGTGGAGTTTGAGAGGGAGAAGATCCTGTGAGGGGGAGGAACTCAAGGGAGTGTGGTGGGGGATCCACATGTTTGCTCCGGCGAACTCGCACCTTAGTACCATCGAATTCAATGCTTGTCTTGAGGTAAGTTCACCAACGAAGAAGATCTCTTTGGTGTCAAAGGACCCGGCGACTCCGCCGCACCAGGGAAGGTGGAAGTGATTTTGTAAGGGCTTCTCCGCCTAGTTGTGGGGGCTAAAGCAGAGACACTTGTTTTAGTGCAATACTTGGAGGGTGCCTATAAGGAGTGGACGTAGGT
>NW_021319634.1:79058-83042 GCF_001605985.2 Dendrobium catenatum
TTTTAGCTTTGGTTTTAAAGTTATCCAATTCACCTCTTTTCTTTGTTAGCCTTGGGCCAGTTCATAAGGGTTTAACATTCCTAACAAACTTTCAATATCCTCATCATGCTGCTGCTGCTGCTAGTGAACAACAAAAGTGTTAAATTGGGTCTCAAATTGATCAAATCTCTCCACTAATTGATCAAACTATGAGTGCTGGCGGAGAGGAGTAGGTTCAGGAACGGGATCAGGAGCCTCCTCTTCCTCAGCCCCCCGAGGTTCCCCATCCCCTAGGTGGAGACGAGTACTGTGAAGGGTATTGAAAGAGCTGTTCGAGTAGAAGAGAGTTGGGAGGTATGGAGGAGCAAGATATTGAAGATTGTATTTGGTTTCAAGAATATAGGCTATGAGGTGTCCTAAAGCAAGGTTGGGTTTCCTCCTATGGTCTGGATCATAAATAGTTGTTAAATGATCAATGTAACGAAAAATTAGGTCTGTAGCATTGAAATCTCTATGGGCCATGATGTAAAAAGTAGTCAAAGAAAGTAGAGGAGTGATATGGACGCGATCCCCGGCCTTTCAAATTATGGAAGTGCGAAGGACATGTTGGATTGTTCTAGCATCTTTGACTAAAGAGATAGTCTCCCCAACATGAAAGGGTTTGTTGGTCTAGCAAAGGAAATGATTTGCTGAGGTCCAATCAAAATCAGGATCAGAAATAATGGTATGCAGCTAATCCCCGGTGGTGGATAGCTGCAACAGTTCAGCACAGTCCTGATATGTGATCTCGACCGGGCATCGATTCACATATGAGATCAGGGCTGTGTAAGTAGAGTTTATACGAAGGTTTGCAAAGAATTCAAGAAGAAGATCAGTATTAAAGGGAACAGCGAGAGTAAGAACGAAGCACAGAGAGGTGTGGGTAAAAAGGTCTAATATTAGATATGAGAAGTGGACAAGGTTGATGATTCTGGAGACAGTAATCCCACACTCTTTATATCGGTGGTAAGCAGCTTCATCTTCTGCCTCATTGAAATGAGGGTCAATCCTAGCCCTTGAAGAATTCCCAGAAGTTTGTTAGACTCGCTTCCCAACAGCCATAGCAAGAAAATAGTAAGCAATAATGAGAAAAGAAGAAGCTTGAGGTGAAAACAATGGCTAGAAAGGCCTGAATTTAAAGAAATGGCCACATCGTCCAGGACGATCGTAGGACGATATAGTTCAATTATTGCATACAGGACGATTGGTTGAAAGGTTGGTCTGACCGGCTGGGCCGATCAGATATCGGCCAGGACGACTAGACACAAGCGATCATCCCGAGGAGTCAAACCGAACGACCGTTGAAAAAGCAGATCGTCCAGGCTGATTAGGTGTATCATCTAGGATGATGTGCAATAATTGATCGTACCGGCCAAAATTAAAACATTTTAAATCTGTGCCACGTGTATCGTCTAGGATGAACAGTGGATCAGCCAGGACGATTGTCCAATAATGGATCGTCTGGAGCCAATTTTAAGGATTTAAATGTACTTACATGTGGATCGTCAGGGACAATCTAGTGTATCGTCCAGGATGATGACCATAAATGCATCGGCCAGGATGAAAAATTATATCAGCCAAGACAATCAAGATGATTATAACAGAGTTCGATCAGATCGTCCATGACAATAAGGTTTCATCCGGGACGATGCGTTACAGAAAGCTAAAAAAAGTTCAGCATATGGAATTTTGAAGAGAAATTATCATATCATCCAGGAAGATAGAGGTATCGGCTAGGATGATGTGACAAGGATTTGGAATCCAAGGAAAGATGGAGATAATCAGATAAAGCCCCAAAAAAATAAATAAAACAAAAAGGTTAACAAACAATAACAAAAAAACTAAAAATAATCATAGGAAAGAATTTTTTTTTTGCAAAGCATCCATATGAAAAATTTCTCAAATAATTAAATTTTAGAGATTCAAAAGATCAAAGAGTTGACAAGGCATAATCTAAAAACGGTTGAATATCTGATTCTGTTAATCCCTAGCTCAAACTTCTTTCAGGGTAAAAATTGTCTTTTGAAAATAAAAAGCTTAACTCAGAATAACTTAATTGGGTAAAAAGAAGATCTATTTAAAACTTGGTTACAATGATAAATATCTCATAGATAATATACCAATGTAATTTGTCTCAATCATGGAATTTGAAATCAAGCCTTTGAAAATATCAAATAACCCATGAGTTCTTATAAGTTTTAAAAGATCTGAAAAGAGAGGATAGCTTGGTTTTCGTGGGCTCATTTTATGCCTCTTATCACTTTGATTTGCTCTTTGAGCATCTTTTGATTTTTGATACACTTTTGTATATACTCTTTCATTCCAATTTGGAGTCTTTGCTACTTCCCCTTTTTTTTTGCAAGCTAAATTCACTTTTACAATCTCCTAAAAATGATTCTTAGTTGTGAGTATATCCTCTAGATATTAGAGAATAGGGGCTCTCTCTCTAACATAGGGAAGAACTAGTCACAAAACACAATCAAAATCACATGATATGTGCAATGGAAAGATTTCAATTAACTTGAAAGATATATAAAAACTTTGGACATTATATATAGGATAGATTATTGTATCAAGATAAAAAAAGATCTTAATTTCAAAAACCACTTATTAAAATGAGCTAGACTTTTGTTTTAGAAAAGAAAAATTATACTTACTAAAAGAGGTTAAAAAGAGGGAAAACATCAAAGGTGTTTCTCCCTTTAACTGATGTAGAGATACTAATCATTGGAATTAAATCTCCAAAATCTAAAAGCTTGAAAAATCATCATATAAAAAACCAAGATTTAAATAAAAAAGATCAAATAACAAAGCACTAGTACGAAAACAAAACCAACATTAAACAATAAATGTATTTCAAGAATTTATGAAGCAGCAAGTTTAAGCAATTTATGAACTACGAGCCTCCGTTTGTCCAAGTATCTTATGCTCTCACGAGGTATTTGGTGAGAGAAATCCTGCAAGAATCAATAACTGTCAGATTTTGGAACCCAAATAGGTTTGGGTCCCTTCTCATGAAAAGTAGAATGTAATGCATATGTGTTATGCTGTGAATTATGCAATTTTGGTATCTATACCCAATGTGTACTATGGTGAATAGTGCAAGTGTGTGAGATGTGTCCTAGCATGCCACATGAAAAGCATCTAACACTAGGAAAAGGAATTCTTAAATGGTTTGGATTGTAATGCCTCTTCCTAGGTCTTGGCTTTAGATCAAAAGTAGGTGTAATACAATTCCTCTTAATTGAGTCCAATTCATCTTTAAGCCTCAAGTTAGTATTTTCTAAAGCATTATTATCAATCCTCAAGTTGCGCTCTATCTATATAGATTTCTTCAAATCAGATTTGAGTGAGGTGTGTGAAACTTTTAATGCATCATGCTCATCAATTAATTCCGAACGCTTTTTATTTAAATCATCAGATTCATCAAGTAGAGCCATTTTATTTAAATCAATTGTAGAATGATCTTTGAGAATAATTTCATGCTCTTTTTATAAATTTAAAACTTCCAACTTCAAACTAGCATAAGTTTTCTTAAGTTTTTTGTATGATGCATAAATTTTCTCACAAATTTTGAATAATTGATCATAAGTTAGCTTACATACCTCTTCCTCATCGCTTTGACCAAGATGATCATCCGCCATTAAGCACAAGTTTGTTATTTCTTCTTCAGGTTCAGCCTCCGATGAATCAGTTGCAGAATCCGCCCAAAATGCCTTTTGAAGTCTCTTTTTGTCCTTCCTGAGCTTGGGTTTTTCCTCACCCTTTTCTTTGCTTGTGTGATCTTGAAGTGTAGGACAATCCACTCTGACATGTCCAGGTTTCCTGCATTCAAAGCAAACAACATCAGAAGATTTTTTAGAATATTTATTATCCTTACATTTTCTCCAACTTTGATGATGCTTATGTTTCTTCCTTAAAAAGTTTTTGAATTGCCTTGTGATTAAGGCAAAGTCATCGCTTTCA
>NW_021319634.1:83129-103734 GCF_001605985.2 Dendrobium catenatum
GGGGGGTGAATTGGTATTTTTAAAAAATTCTTTAAAACCAAGAACAATTATCACAAACCAAAATCACCTTGGAGAAATAAGTGCGGAAAATTAAAGTGCGGAAGCAGTAAAAAGAACATAAGGGTTTATAGTGGTTCGGTCAACTTGACCTACGTCCACTCCCCAGAGGCACCCTCCGAGTATTGCACTACCAACGTGACTCTCATTTAGCCCCCACAGTTAGGCGGAGAAGCCCTTATAAAACAACTCCTTTTTGCCACACCCAGCAAGGCAGAGAACCCAACTCCTTTTGCTTCCTCCTAAAGTAGGCAGAGAACCTCGATCAATCGCTGAAGCTTACCTCTCCCAACCCTTCCAAGGTTAAGAGACTCTAGGGAAGAATATGTTTAACAATGCTTGGAGCAACCCTTATGAACTCCCTCACAAGCTAGATCCTCTCTCTCTCTCTCCCTCTCTCTCTCACTCCTTTAGCTTTTCTCAGGTCAAGACAGCAGCCAAAGATCTCTTAAAAAATGTTGAACAAGAGCTCTTAAATAGAAGAGTTTCAAAGGAGCTCAATAATTACAAGTTGCTGACTTTATCATCAAGGTCGTTAAACATATCGTCCTGTACGATCAGTTCAAATCACAGACGATCAGCCAGAACATCGCCCTGAATATAATCTGGATGATTGAAAATTGGCTTGATCGTCCCGGTCGATCTCACGATCATCCCGGCCGATTAGTTCAAATCTGAGAAAAATCATCCAGAGCATCGCCCTAAATTTGAGCTGGCCGATAGTTATCGTCCAGGAGTAACTAAGGGTTTTTGAATAGATCATCCTGGATGATCCTGCTATCATTCAGGACGATGTGATTGTATCAATAAGTCTTAATTACTTCCTGGATCAATTTAGGCATAATTGTGTAATATCATCAAGGTCGATCTCACGATTGTCCTGGCCGATTCCCAAAATATAGAATACCTAAATTGATTATGGCGGCTATTTCTTTCTATTTTGAGCATATCGTCCTGGCTGATACACGTATGTCCAGGCCGATCAGTTAATTATGGCTACCTTAACTAATAAATCCTGATTAGAACTTTTGTTTTGAACTCGATCGTCCAGGCTGATATAAATATCATCCGGGACAATGTGAGTAAAAACATAAATCTAAATCTCTCAAGTGTGTGTGTACAGGGTTACTTAACATCAGACACTTCAAACATTTACAATTGACTCAAGAAAGGGAAAAAAGAAAATAACAGATAGACTTAGACCTAGTCTGCCCAATCTTAAGCTGGCTCTTTTTGTCGTCTGATCTTTTGGTCCTGAAACATCAGTAGAGGAAGGCAGTCAAAGTGTTTGCTAACATCAAACTCACAATCCATGAAATCAAGTTTGCAACAACAAGGCTAATAGGACGATAGTTGGAAGCAGTCGAAGGGTTATTCACCTTTGGAATCAAAATCACATTGGTTTCTTATCATTCAGGACAAAGAACCCCAGTGGTGAAGAAGGAATTTATAACCCTCCAAACATCATATTTAATGAAATTCCAATATGATTTTAAGAAAGAGTGAGAGATACCTTCATTACCTGGAGATTTGTTTAACTCCAACTTCTTGATAACCTCCTGTAGCTCCTCAAAAGAAAACTCCTTTTGAAGCATCTTCTTGTCCATGTCATCTAAGGGATTTGATGGGCTAGGCCACCCGCTCAACCTACAGTGACGCCTTCTCCACTTAGAATTGAAGTAGCAACAAAGATATTCCTCAATTTTCATTTTATCTTCCAAGGTTTCACCATCATCATTTTTAATTTCTTGATCCAATTAGAATTCTTCCTAGCCGAGGCATAAGCATGGAAGAATTTAGAGTTTGAATCACCATCCTTCATCCATTTTAAGGTGTCTTATGGCCCATGGATTCATGTTAAGTATGGGAAGAAAAAGGTATTTCCAGCTCCTTATAGAGGTGGTCGAGTACATCACCCTAAAGCTACTACAGCTTATGTAGTTAAGAATCAGCAAGCCAAAAAAAATATAACCAAGCAATTTATGGAACCTATTCCATATATGAATTTTACAAGAGAAACTGTTGATAAGGTTGCAACTGTAGAAAATGGCAGCTCGATTATAATAGAATTTGTTGATTTGGAACTTGTCATTGAAGACTCAATGGTGCAAAATGTAGAGAAAGATGTCAGTTCAAAGGACATAAATTATGTTACAACAATACCAAAGTTATTAAATTCCACAACAGAGCCAATCATCTTCCTTGTTAATCAGTTCAGTGTTTTAGATGCTAAATGTGGAGATGTGAATCACTTGCTTATTCAAGAGATGACTGATAAAATTGAACTAGAAGAAGGTCAATTTTCAGAAGGAAATCAAGTAGAGCCTATGGCTTCAACTTTTAAAGGTACAATTGCTGATGAGAAGTTTATAAAAAATACTACTGCTACTGGTCCTATTAAATTTAAGCTACAGAAGGAGCATCATTCACTTGGTAAGAGCAATCTACACCTGAGAAGTAGAAGAACAAAAGTTCAAAGGAAAAATGCTAATGGGAGCAATCCCATTAACATACAAAAATGATGTTTGTTGTTTTTTGGAACTGTATAGGGGAGAGGAAAGTGGGAGCCTCTCGATATTTAAAAGAAATATTCAAGGATCATGATGCTCTATTTGTGGGTATGGTAGAAATGAAAATTTCATACATTGATTCTCATGAATTCAAATTGTTCCTAGGAGATAAATGGGATTATTTTCTGTTTCCAGCTGAAGGGATTTCATGAGGTATTATGGCTTGTTGGAGAAGTGATGTTGCTTCCTTTATTTTCAAAGAGGCTAACTCTCAAGTGGTGATTGGTGAGCTCAACATAGCTAGCAGGGGAATATGGAGTATTAGCTACAGTTTATGGAAATAAAAATTGTTTCATAAGAAGGAATTTATGGAGTCACTTGGAGATAATAGCAAATCTGAAAATCCTGGCCTTTATAGGAAGAGACTTTAACTTCTTACTATCACAAGATGATAAAAAGAGAGGCAAAAAATTTATATTTTGTACTGGTACAAAAGACATGTACTCGTTTATGAGTAATTGTGACTTCAATGAAGTGAACATAGTGGGCCCAAAATACACTTGGTGCAACAACAAGGAAGGCAAAGCCCGTATCTTGGAGAGACTAGATCGGTGCACTATCAATTAGGCTGCTTTGAAGACTATCAAGGTGGCAGCTATTAAGCATTTAGCTAGAATAGCCTCCAACCATTGCCCCATTATGCTGAAGATTTTTTCCTCAGGTTTCGGAAGAAATCGATCTATCATTTTTGAAGATGTGTGGCTACTTTCCCTGCATCCTATGCTATTATTTTGGAGGAAGCAAATGAGAGGTAGCAATGTGGAAATTCTAAATGCTAAATTCAAGAGGTCTCTAAAAGCTCTATTTTTTTGGAGTAGAGCCAAGAACAAGAGCTTAGAAGAATTGAAGAAAAGTCTTAATGATGAAATCCTTGAATTGCAAATTGAAGAATTTATTGAAGGTGGGCTTTCAGACAATAAGCTGCAGATTTTAAAATCTAAAGTCTGTCAGCTCAACTCAACAATTGGTAGGCTTTGTACTTTTTTTTTCAAAAGATGCAAAGGCGCATTAAAAATAAAATAGAAAGGATAAAAACTAATGTGAGACAGCTATACTATCACATTCTTCTTTAAATAATTCAATAAAAGAAGACGGAAGATAGCTTTCACTAAAAAAGTCCCAAATAAAATCATAAGAACAAGCTAAGTTAGCACAATAATCGAGTAACTTATTACAAATACGGTAAACCCAATGAAAGAAAACATTATTGAACTCACCAAGGAAAGAATAGTCTTCATCATCCAAGCTCCATCCCTTCATTTTCGATTTGCTATAAAGTTTATGAAGAGAGAGGATGACATTCTTATTATCACCTTCAACTATAATGCCTTTGACATCATGTAATCTTTCATCCAACACTTCTTTGATAGCTGTGAAAGCCAAGAGCTCAAGTTGAGCAATGTCCCAATGCACCTTCCCTTTACCAAAGGCTAAGATAAATCTTCCTTTAGAATCTCTAACTATACCGCCAATGCCTGCTATATAATTATCTTTAAGGGAAGCATCAAAATTTATTTTGATCCACTCGGGAGGAGGCGGTTGCTATTTGTTTGAACACAGTCCATTGGACTGATTAACAACCCAGTGATTCGAAAGTGGATAGCTAGTTTTTGCAGATCCAAGAAAAGCAAGGGTTGAAGCAGCGATCATGATGTTGCTGTCGCTAGATTTTCCATCTTTAACCTTATTTCTGTTATTCCAAACAAACCAAAGTAGAGTCAAATAGATTCTGACTACCATTATGTTTGAGTCCTTTAATCTCATGAGACAAAGCAAGCAATCATCCCAATCCTAAAAAATTGGAATCTGGAATCCCCAGCTCCTTAAGACTTCAATTGTTTCCAATAGTTTAGAACAAGAGGAAGAAACATGGTTCACATCTTCGGTTACAGCACAACCCCAAGGACACAAGCTGGAGCCCGATAATCTTCTCTTGAATAGAAAAAATTCTATTGGAATGGCGTCCCTGTGCAGCCTCCAAACGAATAGTTCTACCCGGCTATTCAACTTAGCTTTAAATAACCAAGAAGAAAAATCATCATTCTGATAGCCTTTGAAGCACACCTCCACAAGTGATGCATCAATAGAACTTCATGTTAACTGTAACTTCAACTCCATACGATCAAGATGAGAATTCTGTGTAATTTGAATATTGCAAATTAGCTTCAATAATTCTTCACCAAAGTGCAATCTCAATTTCTCAACATTCCAACTACCCTCTAGAATGAAGAAGTCAAGGGTAGTATTTTCATCATCCAATATTCCAACAAACGTAGGCCATTTTTTTAAACTCAAATCCAAGATCCAAGTGTCTTTTAACACATTGATCTTGTAGCCATCACCCACCTTCCATCTAACAAAGTTTCTAAGAACTTTCCAACCATTATGAATAATTCTCCAAGAAGTAGACGAGTTACTTCTATAGTTCGCATTATCCAACCAATTATCTCCATACTTACTTGAAAAATTCCTGGCCATCAAAGAATCTGGGTTATCAATAATTCTCCAAGCAAACTTGGCCCTCAACGTGTCTCTTCTAGCAATAGCAGAATTCAGTCCCCATCCGCCAAACTTCTTAGGCATGCACAAGGAATCCCAAGCTACATAATGAATCCCATGGCTCCCATCACATTTATTCCAAATGAAGTCTCTACACAACTTCTCAAATTCTTTCAATATTCTCAAAAGAACAAGAGAATGACACAATAGAAAAACTGGAAGTGAAAGGTAAACTGTTTTTACCAAAACCAGTCTACCCGCTAGAGATATAAATCTATTACTCCAAGCATTAAGCTTCTTAATAGATTTAACCAATAAAGGTTGAAAGCCTGAATAATTAAGTCTTCTTGTTGTCATCTTGATTCCAAAGTAGTCAAATTCATTCAGAAATTTGATTCCTAACATTTTAGAAAACAATTTTCTCCTCCTCCTAGCAACCGAGCTACTACACATCAAAGAAGACTTCAGAAAATTTATGTTCTGACCGGTCCAAGAGCAGTAGTTTTGAACTACAAATTTAACCTTCTTCACACTTTTAATCTTGGCTTCAGTGAAAATCAATATGTCATCTGCAAAAAGGAGGAGAGATTTTCACACCCACATCCGAACCATCTTCAGAAAATCCATTGGTTAGAAGTTGTGAACATAAAATAAAAAGGAATTGAGAGAGTCGACACCCTTGTCTGAATCCACTTCTCCCTTCAATCCAATTAGAATTAGATCCATTAATCAAAATAGAAAGTCTAGGCTCTGAGATACACTCCATCACCAAGTTGACAAATCTAAAAGGAAAACCCAATTCTAGCATGATTTTCTGAAGAGTAGCCCAACACATACTATCATATTCTTGTTCCATGTCAACTTTGATGGCAAGGAACCCATTGTTTCCTTTTGAAAATCTTAGCTTGTGAAACACTTCTTGAGCCAAAAGTAAATGATCTGAAATTGACCTTCCTTTAACAAAAGCCACCTGCTCTTCAGATACAATTTTAGGAATGATCTTCACCATTCTATTCAACAAGATTTTAGCTACAATTTTATAAATAGAGTTACACAAACTTATGGGACGAAAAGCTGCAGGTGTAACCAGGTTTGGAGATTTGGGAATCAAAACAATCATAGTGTCTTTCCAATCCTTGCACAAGGTACCTATAGAGAAGAAAAGATTAATTGCTCTAATGACATCCTCACCAATTATGCTCCAATAAGCTTTGAAGAAGGAGTAAGTAACCCCATCACAACTAGGAGCTTTATTGTTGCCCAACTTCATAACAACCTCCTCTATTTCAAGTGAAGAAAGCTCCCTGTTAAGCCAAAATCTGTCTTCATCACCTAAGATCTGCTACGGTTTGGTCCAGTTGTTCAAACAGCAACTTCTACTCTTCCATTTGTCCTGAAAAAACTGAAGGAAAACCTATTCAACCTCCATAGAATCACTGATCAAGCTACCGTCTGCATCCTTGATATGAGAAATCCAGTTAGCATTTCTTTTTGCATTAGCAAAAGAATGGAAAAACTTAGTATTGGAGTCCCCATCTTCAATCCATTTAACTTTGGCTCTTTGTCTCCACCAAGTATTCAAACAATTGAGAATAACATTAAGCTCTTTGACTTTGCTTCTAAGCTCCCAAAGTTTATCAACATCTAGCCACCCTTCAATAGCTTCTTCCTCTTGAAGCTGTGAAATTTTAGATTTCAATCTTTCTTTTTCTTTAGTATATTATGCAAAGAGCAAAGATTCAATGTATATTATTCAATGGTGCATTGGTTATGGCTCTTCTTAAGTAAGATAATTGAATGGCATGTGGTTCTCTTGACTATTTTTTTAATACCCAATCTTTATCTAATTTCAAAGTCTCAAATTTTATTATGAGTGGTAGTTGGAACATTAATCTTTTTCTTAAGCATATACCTAAACATGTGACAAATGTTATTTAAGATATTATCATTAGTACTACTACTATAGATAAACCTATTTTCAATTTTTTTTGCGGACGGTGAATTTTGTACTTGAAATGTGTGGAAATACTTCATACAAAAATCTACTTACAATACTTTTAAAAAAAAGGTGGTATTTGGTTATTTCTACATCATTTTATATTTAATCTTGAAGAGTTATTAATGGTTTAATATCTATGGATGAGAGGATTAAGAAAGAAGGTCTTTTGTTACTTCTAAATGTTAATGTTACTTTCACTTTGAAACTAATAGACATGTCTTTTTGGCCCTATTACCATTAATGTTTGTTATCTCCTGGATAATATCCTAGAGATTAATATGAGTTATGTTAACACTAACTTCTATAATATTCTTGCTCATTAGATTCATCATAAATCTATTGACCATATTCAAACTATTATTCTTATAATCATTTTTTTTATTTTATAGTATAAAAGAAACAATAGCAAACATTTAGGTATCAAGGTGAGATATGATAGGATCATTATCACCCTTTAGAATAAAATTCATCAACAAGTTTTTGGGAAGTCACTTCTTCCTAAGAATTTTAAGGGAAATAATAAGAGGGGTGCATTTTTTTGAGACTCTTCTGATGTTGAGAACAAAAGATTACTCCATAAAATTTTGTATTAAAGGAAACCTTCAATGGCTTAGTACAAGTTAAATATCGATGGTCCTATATCTAATCTTGGGGCTAGTTAAGATGGTATTATCAGAGAATACAAAGGTGCTATGATGCTTGCTTTTTTTTTCTAATCTTCCTTCTTATAAAGTGATTGTTACGAAGCTACTACTCTCTTGAATGGTTTTAAATTCCATGTAGAGTGCAATTATACAAAGATTTGGATTTAATATGATTCCTTGCTATTTTTAGTCTTGTTAAAGTTAACAATTATAATAATGCTAATGCATTTTATATTTTTAGGCATATCATGTGTTATCTTAAGCTTCTTTTTTTTTTTTTTACTTTTTTTTCTAACTCACATTATGAGAGATGGTAATATATGTGCGGATTGATTTTTTAAGAGGTCTACTTTATCTTCCACCAAAGTGTTCTTAAATTTAAATGATCTTCATATTTTAAGGGTCATGGTCAGAAAGGATCAGATGGGGTTCCCTTATCTAAGGAAGCAAATAGCCTCTATTCCCCATTTTGGTTATATTTCTTATTATTGGTCTTTCTTGATTGGTGTTGTTATTTCATCTTATTCTTATTTTTTCTCTTGTATGTTTGGATTTTTTATGCACTTGATTAATCTCTTAACCTGTGTTTTTTGGATCTTTATTTTTTTTTTGGTCCCTGTATTTTCAGCTAGGTGCTTCTCTTTGTGGTGGGTGATTTTGTTTAGTGAACCTATTATTATAGCTCTTATGGAGTTATCTAATTTATTTTGCACTCTATTTTTACTAAGTGCACAAAGACTTTTCTCCATATTCTTCACTTTGGGTTTGCACTTTCTCTTCTTTCTTGGGTTCTTATTTTTTTTAGATTTTCTTATTCAGTTGGGTAGTTTTTGTGGCTATGTTGTGTTTTGATTCATTTTGTCTGTGTTATGTCCTTCAGGCTCTTGGTTCCTTGTTGGTTGGGTTGTGTTTTAGTTATGTTTTATTGTGCTATATTATTCTATTTTTGGTCCCTTATGTGATTTTTATTCCTAGATGTGGCATTAGTCTTTTCTATGTTGATTGGATACTTGGATGTGCTCTAGTCGGTAATGGTGGTAATTATGTTCCTTCCATCTTATTTTCTCAAATTTTCAATTATCTAAATCTATTTAAATCTATTTTCTTATTCTTCCTCTTTCTTGCAGGTATGGTTGGTTATATTTGATTAGTCTTCATTGATGATTTGAGTTTGGGTTTTTTTTTTTTTTTTTTGGGTGGAGCCTTCTTGCTTCCCCTAAGGTTTTTTGCTTCCTTATATTTTGTATCCTATGACATATGAAGCTTCTTAGGTTTTTTTTTTTATTTTGATTATAGCTCTTTGAGCATTAGTGGATTTAGATCCCTTTAGGGATTTGTAATATTTTTTGTTATTAACATATTAGCCCATTATTGGGTTTTAAACAAAAAAAAAGGAGATGATGCAATGATAATGATAATGATGAATACATATAAATGAATAGAAAACATCACATTAAAACTGGATGTTTTATCATACTGAATCATATATTGATTCATACATACATGGATAACATTGATTGATAGATTTGTAATGTGTGTGCATACATAGCACATGAATGGTTACATGTTCTAATTTTATAATAGATAATTGATAAGATAGTTAAGACCGATGACATTTTCATATGTATGTTCATGAGATACAATACTGATTTATTTATCACCAATTTATAGATTATCATATATTTATATTCTCACACTTATTATTGAGTTATGGATTTAAGCATGATGATTTTGATGATTTTTTACTTTTTATTATTAATCATATTGAATCATGCCAGTGATAACCGATGATTAATGTTGTTGAATGTTATTGATTCTATTGATTAAGATGAGCATATCTATTGATTCCTTAAATATTAGATGTAAAGATTTAGTGATTTTTAGGGTTTTATTGGCCTTATAAGTTCATCATGTGGTTTTATTGATTTCAGGTTAGGAATGGCGTCAGGACTCTATGAAGTGAGGTGGATTAAGAAATTTAGGATTCTTTTTTTGTTTTGTATTTTTTTTTCTTTTTATAGTCAGGATCATTTGATAGACTTAATGATTGCTAGTTATATCTTTGCTATTGCAAATCTAATTTTGGAGAATGAATATTTTGAAATATTATAATGTGAATGATATTTAATTGCATTTGCTTGACATATTAATTTATATTGATGATTTATAAGAGCTAGATAGACTATTAAATAAGATAAATGAGATAATTATTCTAATTTAAATCTTGTGGTATGACAATGTATGTGTTCTAAAATGTATTATCGGTGTTTACTTGCTTGTATTTAGAAATTTAAAAATTTACACCTAGCAAGCTACAAAATCGAGGTTGGCCTTACCACAACACTAAGCTCTATAGAATTCTGGAAGTTCATCCCATGAGGTTGGGGGTGGCATTACATCGCTTGCTTAAATGGGGGTCATGGGGATAAGTTAATTTTTTTATATTAAAAATATTATTTTTCATTATGTCATCCCATTTCTTACCTCAAGGCTACCAACTAAACAGAGAGAAAGGAGAAGTTTTGAAGAGAGAAAATTATTTTCTAACCTCTTTGGTCCACTTTCAGGTATTAGTTTTGTTTTGAAAATTATTTATCTTAATGTAAGTTCTATTTTGCCTGTCATAGTTTTAAGAAAAATGAAATTAAAAAAATAATTTATAATTTCATTATCAAAACATGGAGATAACTTATTATCTATAAAACTTTCATCGCAGAACTTTATGTATGTTATAGATACAATAGTTCTAAACACTTAGGTATTTTTTTCAAAAAAAAAAATAATGATTAAATTGGAAAATGTGAGTTTTCTTAGAAATTAGAAAATTATTTCTAAAAATTGTGAAATAAATCAATTTACACTTCTTTTACTTAAAAATAATGAATTATATGCTTATTTGATTGAAATATGTGATTATGAGGAGAGTTGGTGTGGTGCAGGAAGTTCTGATCTGATGCTAAATGCACATCCGAGTATTCAGGGCACATTCTTATGCTATATGAAAACTTTATTTCTTGGGAGTCATAAGGGTAAGAATTCTCTAAATTCTATTTGAAGTGAGGCAAAAGGGTCAAAATTCTTTAAATTATATTTTTTAAGGGAATTATAAGGGTTAGAATTATTTAGATTTTATTAGATATGAAGTATTTGTTTATTTATTTTTTCAATGCTATTATTTAAATTTTAGATGACTATAATTACTAGTCAACTCATATTAATAATTTATTATATTTCTTTTAAACATTTCATCAAATGCATAATAAAGGATTTAATTAACAATTTAGATTGGTAAATATTGTCAGATGAGTTATGTTAGCACATAGTTGTTCTGCCTTCTATTTTTAAGGGTCTAGGGAATGGAAAGAACCTATTGTGTAGATATTTACAGGATCCGATATGAGTATGTATATGTTTTTTTTTTTCAAATTTTTGTATAGTCATGACTAAATTTTTTATCTACTTTATTATATATTTTGGTATGTAGCCATGTACTATAATGTAATTATTGTATATATATGTTTTATGATAAATGAAAAAAAAAAATTATATATGAGTTTATTTAAGTAAACTTGAAGTTATTACGAGATTTGTGCTCTGAGTGGTATTTAATTTAAACTTTAAATTGGATGAAAAATTCTCAATAGTTTCTTAAACTTACATGATATTGACTTATATTGCATAAAAAAAAGACATGATTCATATGAAATAAACATGGCATTTACATGTAAGCAAGAAAGCCTAGTTGTTAACACTATAATTAAAATGGGTTAGCTCTTAAAAATACGCACGTAGAGGGTGGACTGATGAGTTTAACTTAAAATAAAAGGTTTGATTTATAGTCTTGGATGTTATCCTGTAATTGATTGACTGAATTATGTCGATGGGAAGAGAGTGATGACTCTTTATAGATTATTGAAAGCCACCTGTAATGATAATGAATTAGTGATATAATAAATAAATGATAAGACTCAAGGATGATAGATGAAAGAATAAAAATACTATATTAAAGCTGGATGTTCAACATTACAATTTATAATCGCATTCATGTTTACATTTGCATGATATCATATGAACTAACTTATAGATAGAATTGCTAATACTAGTAATGAATTGATATATCATGATATATCATATAATAGATACACTTTAAAATATTGATGAACATATTGATATATTATGCTAGTATGGGATATTGATAGACAAGAACACATGGAATGATCAAAGATAAATAGATGATGGAATTATTGGCATACATATAATTGATAGACAATCGACATATGCTTTACCATACAGCACCTTGCATTTCTTTATAAACTTTTCTTGAATTTTTTATGGATTACTATGCTTCCTGAGATATTTTTGTTTCATTTATCATATTAAATTTTTATTGATGCATTAATAGTGATTGTCAATTTCATATTAATGACCATTGATTTATATTGATTGTATTTAACTTGCATAGTGATTCTTGAGACCTTATATTAAATATAGTGGTGGGTTTTGACTACTTTATAGACCATGTGATTATAATATGGATTTGATTAATTTTAAGTTCAAAAAAGGGGACAACTAAGTGAGATTGATTAGAGCCAGATTTTAGGTTTAATTTATTTTCTTATATTTAGTGTCATTCTTTTATAACTAGAGGGGTTATAATAGAAGAATATTATAAATTGAACTTCCAATTATTATTATATATGAATTCTGAATATATAGATTAATTAGACAATATAAATGATGGAATTCTTCTAATTTAGTTCTCAGGTTATGATAATGGTTTGCTTTTAGACTATGGAAAGGCATATATGAAGATCTGGGTATGAAACTACAGTTTAGTATAGCTTTTCATCCACAGACCAATGGACAGTCTAAGAAAACTATTAAGGCACTCAAAGATCTTTTGAGAAGATTTTCATTGAATTTTGGTGATAGTAAGGAGGATCACATTCCTCTAACCAAATTTACCTATAATAATAGCTTTCAGTCCATCATAAGTATGGCCCATTACAAAGCTCTATAAGATACAAAATGTATAACTACATTGCCTTTGACAAGGGTGGGTGAAAGGAATTTGATAGGGCTAGCTTTGGTTGATGATGCTACTAAAAAAATCCATTTAATTAGGAACAGACTAAAATATCTACTATATAGGAAAAAAAAAATATTTTATGATGCCAAACATTGAGTAGTAGAGTTTCAAGTGGGAGACTTTATATATTTGAAATTCATACTAATGAAAGGCATCAACGAGTTTGATAAAGAAGGAAAGTTTAGTCTAAGATATGTTGGACCATTTGAAGTAACTAAAAAGATTACAATATTTGGTTACAAATTATAGTTGCTAGAATATATGCCTAACATTCATAATATATTAAACATATCACATTTGAGAAAAATAGATATCTAATCCTAAAAATTGAATATATGCTGAAGAAGTTGAGGTACATCCAAATGAGTTATAGGAGTAACCAGGAAAGAATATGGCTAATGATGCTAGAAGGTTAAGGAATAAACTAATTCAAATTGCTAATGCCTAATGATAGAACATAATAGAAAGAGAGGCTACCTGAGAGAAGAAATTTAATATGAGACAATTGTATCCATATATGTTTCTATAATATGGGATCTAAATATTGATGGTGATATTTTTGAAGGAAGGTAGAAATATGACACCTCAAAAATTAGTATACAATTTTGCTTGTTTTTACCCGACCTGATTTATGATAATCACTAAACTTTTGCATCTAAAACTCTTCTACATGTGTCTAAGCATATTTTGTATGCATGTGAGAGTTTGCTTATATTTTAAAGCATGCTTTGGGTGTCTATTTATGCATGACCACCAAGATTATAGTACAGTTCATCCCCAATTTGATCCGGTTGGAAAAAGGTCAATATTAAAAATTTTGTATTTTGAACCCATTTGTATAAGTTTGGGAGTATTTTGGTATCTGAAAAAAGTTACAGAAAGAAAAGTTTTCTGAGAGGAAGAGGAAAGATTTTGAGTCTTTTTAGGTCATTTTTAGCCATTGGGCTAATTGGGAAAGTTATTTGAATCATAGTAGTTTACATTTTTCTTATCTCAAATTTTAATAATTTAATATTGTTTATATTTTTTGACGAAATAGAAATTTTCACTACCGAGGAATAAGGGTGACTTTATATTAGTAAAACTTTCATCATGTAATTTTTTATATTCCATAGAGACTTAGATTTTTAACATTTTAAGTATTTTTAAAGAAAAATTCACCAGGTGTTTTGAAATTTATTCAATTTCTTTTGAATAAAAAAAATTATAGTATGATGAAAGTCTAAAAATGATATTTTTCATAATCTCAAGTAATTTGGTTATATTTTGAAAAATTAATTTTATTCTAATGAGTGTTTCTACTACCTACCAATAAGGCATTTCATAAATTTTTATATTATTTTATTTATGCTTTAATTTATAAAATGCATCAAAAATATATATAATGGATAAAGAAATGTGAGATGAGGTGTTGTAATGTGGTGTTATATCGAAACCAGTGGGCTACCGAGGTGGGATTATTTTATGCTAGAGCAAATGGGCTACCAATATGAGATTCTACTATGCTAGAACTAGTGGGCTACTGAGATGGAATTCTATTTTGTCAAGGCCAGTGAGCTATTGAGGTGGGATTCTGTTAATAAAGATAAGAAATATGGGCTTCATGTCCATTGTGACAATACTATGAATTGCTTACTCATAATCTAGTTAGTTTTAGTATTTATTTAAATGCATTTACTTTTAGTACATGTTTTAATTTTAGCTTTTTGTATGGTAATTAGTTAATTATTACAAACAAAATACTTTCAATTCTTTTGGTTTTAGTTATTAATTTTTGTTCAAAGCTATGATAGCCTATCAAGCTATGTTAGCTCATTCTTTCTTTTGCTTCCATTTTTCATGTTAGGGAAATGATAAGGAGCGAGCTGAGTAGTTTTGATATTAAGCAAGGATTTGTACTATAAGTAGGCCCTTTTGGTTAGTATTCTCTTTAAAAACTTAACATTTATTTGGTTATGTTATTTATTACCAAGTGTTGTTACAAATAACTCATATTGTACATGTATTTTGGAGATATAATAGAAAATCATTTTTTTTAGATTCAGTTGTCTTTCGCTTTATATTGAATTCAATAGTAGATCCGTATAACATATAAATTGGAAGTTTTAATTCAATACTTCTCTAATTGGATATTGATACAGCTTGTCATAATTAGATACTGTATAACCTATGAGGCATCAAATAATATCGAGTCAGGTTGTGATGAGCTTTTTGGTATTAGAGCTTAGGTTGGAGAGGCGAAACATAATAGAGCCATTGGACTTCACTTACAGAAGAGTGAGATATTTATTGGTATTTTTGGGTTTTCATCTTATTTATTTTATATATGCATGTGTTGCATACAACTCTATTTAATATTTTCATATGGTTGATCCATCTTTACCAGATTTAGATACAAGCAATGGTTAGAGTTCTAGTGAGGCAACTCAGGTTTAGGGTATAGCTCTTATGTTCAGTTTTGAGGAAATTTCTCAAATTGCTAGTATAGTAGCTTAGTTAGTAGTCAGGTTCATAGGTGTTTTTTTGGTACTAATGTTATGACAAAGATATAATTTTTTAAAAATTCATAAAATTATAGTCTCCTAGACCTTTAAGTATTATCGAACCTAAACCAGCTAAAGATTTGCTAATGACTATATAGAAGACTTGGGATGGGATGCATTATCCTCCTAAGAGGAGAGTTGAATTATCTACATTTATATTTGATGGTGGGATAGGATGCTGGTGGTTAGGCCAAAGAACGGAGAAGTGTTAAGGTCATGTAAATACTTTGATCACATAGGAGGAGTTTATAGAGACATTCAAAAATTGGATTGTACCTCCTTCTACTAGGAGACTGTTATAGAGCTCTTTTTTGAAGTTGATTCATGAAAATATGGTAGATTGTAGTACAAAGTAGAGTTTACTTCTCTCTCTATTTAAGCTCCACAATTAATTAATACTTATGGAAATGTTTCCAATTTTTGGTGGGACTTTGGGATTATTTGATACAGTTACTATTGGCACAAGATAATATATATATTTCTCAGTTATTTGATAGGGTCAAGAGTATAATATTAATTTAGTAGAAATTCAAGAGGGAAAGACTATGAGCAAGAAGAGGTTTGGTAGTGGGAGAATTAACAAAATCCATTATATAAAGAAGAGAAGGTTTGGATCTACTAAGTTTAGAAGAAGGAGATAATTAGTAGCAAATTTTTTTATATCTGATAAAGTCAATATAACCAGTTCTCAAGGTTCAATTAATGGGGCCCATTGTTTTTATTATTTGATAAGAAACATAGTGATAATTGTTACTAAGCAACAAGCTAATATTTTTGTCATGGTCAGTAAAGACACATGATGGTTGAGTGTCTATAGGATAGATTTGATATACATCTTAATTTGAGAGCTGATAGTTATTATTATAACTCAAAATTTTAAAAAATAAATTTTTACCTACAATAACCAAGAAATTATCCAGGAATCATTATAAGTCATAATCACAAAGTGTCTTTACCATAACATATCTTTTATTGCATTTAAGTTTCATAAAATGTTTCAAAATTATTTCGCACTAGCAAAATTTTTTAAGAAATTAGCACTTAATTGAACAATTGGAGGTTTTGGGATTGTTAGGTGTCTGTTTTGCAAACCTATTTCCTTAGAATTTCTTAATAAAATGAGTTATTTTATAGATTTTTTTTATAATTTTTAGAATCTATAAAAGAATTTCTATGAATTTTATATTAAAATTTAATTATAATTTTAATATTATTATTTTATAAATAAATATTTAAAGGAATAATATATTATTTTATGGTTTTAAATCCCATTTGATTTGCATTTAATAGAGAAAGGATTTTGAGAATTGAGAAGAAAGAGAGGGGAGAAAAGGAAGGAAGTTAGGTTTTGGTAGCCGTGGAGCAATTTTTATCTGTAGGCCCAGATAAGAAATTTTCGTGTCTTGAGCTACGTTACATTTTGCCTATTTTAAATTTCAAAAAATTTTCTATTTCATATTATTTCGATCAAATTTGTATTTTTTTATAAAAAATGATGATAACTCTATTTTGGTAAAACTTTCATCATGTAACTTTTTATATATTATAAAGATTGTGATTATGAACATTTTGAATATATTCCAAAAATTTTTTGCCGAGTGATTTTGAAAAAGTAGTAATTTTTTCCTACCTGAAAATTTTGGGGTCCATAAATAGTGTTTTAGTGCAATTAAAGCTTCAGAATAATGTTTTACACAATCTCCGATAATTTGGTTATATTTGAAAGTTATGAATTTTTCCTTAAAAGTATTTTTGTTGTCTACCATTATGGTATTTTAGTAATTTTTTATTTGAGTCCAATTATGATTTAATTAATAAAATGTATTAAAAATATATATTATAAAGTGTTGTGATGTTATTCCGGTGCCAGTGAGTGACCGAGGTGGGATTCTATTATGTCGGTGCTAATGGGTGGCCGAGGTAGGATTCTATTATTGCGACACTAGTGGGTGATCAAGGTGGGATTCTGTTATGCCGATGCTAGTGGATGGCTGAAGTGGGATTCTGTTATGCTGGCGCCATTGGGCTACTAAGGTGGGATTTTTTTGTTGAAATGTAGCTATGCCAAAGCCAATGGGCTACCGAGGTGAGATTATGTTATGAAAAATTCACTTATAATTCAATTTTTTTCAGAATTTATTTAATTATTTCTCATAATTCTAATTATTGATTTTTATTTTAGGCTGCAACTAGTTACTTAGTCGTGTTAGCTCATCCCTGGTTTTTCTTTTATTTCTAGGCTTGGGGAAGGGTAAAAAGTAAGCTGAGTAGTTTGATAGTAGGCTCCAATCTATATTATAGGTATGTTTTATTAGTTTTGACTTTGAAGGCTTGGCTTTTATTTATTTATTTATTTATTTATTTTATTATTCTCCCTATTGCCAAGCACTATTTTGGATGATATATACAAAATCATGTTCATATTTAATAATCTTCCTCTTTTTATTGCATTTAGTAATGGCTCTATATAGTATAAAGTTTTGTCCAGTAATTCTCCAACAGGATCTTGGGGTTAATATTACCACAATCAGACATGATATGACAAGTGTTATGTCAGGTCATATCAGGTCAGGTTGTAACGAGCTTTTTGGTATCAAAGTAAGGTTAGAGTAGTGAATCATAATAGAGCCATATAATTTAATTTATTAAAGAGCAAGATACTCATTTTATTTATTTTTCATATGTGTGTGTTACATTTAGCTGTATGTTTTGAGATAGATGATCCACCTCAGATTATAGGTATAATAATACAGCTGCTTGGTGAGGCTAGCACATGGATTATTGGTATTCGATATGATGACATAGATAAAGTTTTATAGATATTCATGATATCATATCTATTTAAACTTTTAAGTGTTATTGAGCCTAGAGTAGCTAAGGATTGGCTGATGAGGAAAGTGAAGATTTTGGATGGGATGCATTATCCTTCTATGAGGAGTGTTACATTAGTGGCATTTTTATTAGATGGCGAAGTAGAGCGCTGGTGGTTGGGCCAATAGAGAGAGAAGTTTCAAATATATACAAATAGCATGATTACTTGGGATGAGTTTACTGAGACATTCAAGATATGGTTTATACTTCAGTCTACTAGAAGATAATTATAGAGCTTATTTTTGAAGTTGATTCCGGGAAGCATATTAGTAATGTAGTATGACGTAGAGTTTACTATACTCTCTAGGTATCATCCATGATTAGTTTGCTCTCCTTAGAAGAAGAGAAATTGAATTCTAGAAAGAATCTAAGATGCTTTGAGGAAGCCACTACTGGCCCAAAATATAACAGACTTTTGTCAGTTGGTCAAGAGGGCTAAGAGGATAGAGACTGAATTAGTAGTGTAGCTGTGATGAGCTAAAAGCATAAGAGATTTGTTTGTGACATATTCAGTAGTAACCATTCTAGGAATAAGAGCATGTTTGGATCTATTGAGTTCAAAAGGAGGGGATAGCTAGTAGAAATTTCTTTTGGATCATTTAGAGACAGTGTTATTAGTTCTGGAGCCCCATTTTGTTAGTAGTGTGGTAGAATGCACAGTGGTCAGTGTTATAGAGCATCAGAAAAGTGTTTTTTTAATGGTCTGTTTAGACATAGGATTGCGAAGTGTCCACAAGGAGGTTTTGATTGACATTCTGAATTCAAAGGCTTTATGTAGTCGACCATAAGTAGGCCAAGGAAAGTACCACCTCAACTATATACTGACAATTCTAGCTGCTAGGATGTTGGTCCAGTATCATGAGGGCAACTTTCTAGAGCCTCACAAGGTGTAGGTAGTTCTATTGCTTTGACCTTAGTGCATCCACAAGTTTACAGTCTGACACGAAAAGAGGCCAGCAAGTCCCCAAATACTGTAATAGGTAGTTATTATATTTCTACAATTCCATACTATATTTTATTCAATTCTTGTGTTAGCCATTCCTTAATTTTTTAGGAGTATTTTGATTCTCTAAGTTTGTTTTCCATATTATTTCCTATTTCTTTATTTGTCATTTTGTCTATGGGAGATGGAATGGTAGCTAGTAGGGTATAATTTTGTGATTTTGAATTATTTGATAAAGTTTGGATATCTAGTTTGATTTTGTTACCTATTTTGCATTTGATGTCATTTTGAGTATGGACTGGATGAGTAGATATGGGTTTAGATTAATTGCTTAAAGAAGAAAGCAAATTTGCATTAGAATGGTGAGAGCTTTATATTTTTAGGAAATCAATTGTATTCTCTTTTATCTGATTTCTATTCTAGAAGTGGATAGCATTTTGAGGAAAGGTATCCTAGTATTTTTAGTATTTATCAGAGATGTGAACTCTCTTCTGATTCTATGAGAAATGTCACTATAGTTTGGGAGTTTTCAAATGTCTTCTTAAAGGAATTAGTGACTTTACTTCTTGACAGAGAGATAGAGTTTTGTATTAATCTTTTTACAAGAACTACTTTGATTTCTAAAGCTCCATATAAAATGGTACCTAAGGGACTTTGGAGTTAGTTGGCAGGTGATTCATTCACCCTTGTGTGTCTCCATGGGGAGCCCTTAAACTATTTGTGAAGAAAAAAGGTGGTATGATACACATGAAGATTTGTTTAATTAGCTGGTTGGATGATCATTATTTTTTAAGATTGATCTGTGATTTGGTTATTATTAGTTTAAGGTAATGGCAGAGGATGTGGTGAATATTGTAATTACTATATGATATGAACATTATGAGTTTTTAGTCATACCATTCAGAGTGACTAATACCCCAGCAATCTTCATGGATATGATGAACATGGTTTTCAAGAAGTATCTAGAATAGTTTGTGATTATTTTTATAGATGACAATATGATTTATTCTAGATTTAAGGAGGGAGATACAACACACTTCAAGAAGGCTCTGGAGCAAAATCTCAAAGAACAAGAAGGGACTGATGGCTGTAAAGCTTGACATGGAGCAAGCTTATGATAGCATGGGATGGACAACTCTTTGGCATATTTTAAGTTGGTATGGTTTTCCTACTATTTTCTCTAACCTTCTCTTGGAATGTGTTGTAGATGTGAGATTTTCCGTTATTATCAATGGGAAGAATTCTGAATGGATTAAAGCCCAAAGTGGATTCCGTCAGGGATGTCCACTTTCACCAAACTTTTTCATCATGTGTTTCCAATTAATTACTAATTCAATAGAGCAAAGGGGGAAGAGCCTTGGCATTCAAATTTCAAGTGGAGGACCGAAGA